>NC_081558.1:93506214-93657644 GCF_022355385.1 Mustela nigripes
GGGAGGGAGACAAACCATAAGTGACTCTTAATCTCACAAAACAAACTGAGGGCTGCCTGGGGGAGGGGTTTTGGGAGAAGGGGGTGGGATTATGGACATTGGGGAGGGTATGTGATTTGGTGAGTGCTGTGAAGTGTGTAAACCTGGTGATTCACAGACCTGTACCCCTGGGGATAAAAATATATGTTTATAAAAAATAAAAAATTAAAAAAAAAAAAAGAAATGGAATCATATGTGAAAATGTGCATA
This sequence comes from Mustela nigripes, assembly GCF_022355385.1. NCBI lineage: Eukaryota > Metazoa > Chordata > Mammalia > Carnivora > Mustelidae > Mustela > Mustela nigripes. The sequence continues at coordinate 93,506,464 of NC_081558.1, forward strand.
CATCCCAAGGCTAACTGTAAGCAAGAGAGATGCAGAACAAAATAACCACTCTTACATACTTCATATACATGGTGTCTGTGGTTTGATGAGTCTGGAAAAAACACAGATTAAATATCTGGGTTAAAACACATTCATGGGATTTTTTTTTCTATAAAATGATTTAAACATTTATCAAACATCTATTTGATAAAACAAAAAAAAATCGTGGTTAAAACTTCATTACACGTGTTAATCCATGTAATAAATTCTTTTGTAACACATAAGGTGCTTCTACCTTTCCTGGGAGAGCTGACCTTAGTATCTCTGTACTGCTACTGTTACTGTAGTTGAGTTATCACATGTGGCAGGGCCTGCTGCCTGTACAGCAAGCCAATATAAGGATGTTGCAAATATCTGTGAGTGGCCTGGAAGAAGGGGAATGTTCCCCTCTGTTCCAGATACAGACTCTCACTTTCCCTGAAGTTAATATATGCTGTGAACCTTGAGGAAGATCAAGTTATCCTCTGCTCCAGAGTTCAGAGAATGTACCTAAAACAATATAGAATGAGAGCACGTTTGGGTGAAGATCTGACTTTATGCCCCTGGTCTAGCAATCTTTTTGCCATGTATGTATCTTGTAAGGTATAACTCTTAGGTAACTTGACTGCAAGTTCCAGAAAGTCTTTCCTCAGTTACTCAAAAAAAAAAGAAAAAAATTATTATTCATTATAAGAAGAAACCCATGGGCATGGCCGCTGCAGACTGCTTAATTCCATGGCTGAAGCTTCTTTCCATTTTCCCATTCTGTCAGTCTCAGAGCGTCAGCTTTAGTGGTGATTCCAGCATAGCTTCTGTGGCTTCTGTGGCTCTAGTCCATGGACATGACACCTAGGATCAGGACTTTTCTCTCTCCTCTGAGGAGAAACCTTTACCAAAACTGCCCTTCTGGCCTCGCTATTGGCAGCCTTCCTTTCATTTCTCATTGTGCAGAATTGCTTTCTGTGTCATTTCTAAACCAATCACTGTCAAGGGGAATGAGACCAAAGGCGTGCTGAAGGTGGGCCTATCAGCACTTGTCCCTGTGGCTGGTAGTTGGGTCTGCCTAGACACTGTTGGCTCTCAAAGTCCTCCCATCCTGGTTTTCTGGCTCAAGAACTGGGCCACTCTGTCATGCACCTCTGGGTCTGTGTCTGCCTAGAGCCATGAAATGAAGGAATAGGGAGAGAGAGAGAGAGAGAGAGGCAGTGGCAATGGGGATTCTCCCCTTGCCACAGAAACTTCAGTTTTTCTGGCCAGAGAGAAGGGCTCTCTCTCTGAATTTTAGGTGCCTACCTGGCTACTGCTCCCATCTATAATATTGCCATAAAATTGCCTAGGGCCTAGGAAGTGAGAGAGTGGAAAAATAAAGCCCACTGACCCAGTGAATTTCTCCCACTCTATCAGATCAATAGGGACTTGTTTTGTCATGCCTCAGAACAGAAATACAGATGGTTTCTCTTTGGAGTTCTTTCTGTCCTCATCTAGTGCACAGTTTCAGTCTTTTGACTGCCTTTGAGTCTAGGATCAGAGATACTGAAGGGTAAAACCAGAAAACTCACCAATCGTTCCAGTGGTTCTTTGAGTTCTGCTTTCCTTTCCCAGTCTACTTACCACCATTTACTTTCCAGAGTTCTCAAACAATAGCTACTCCATGCATTCTGTTGAAGATTCTCTATTGTGTTTAGTGGGAGAGACAGACTGGAATATGTTTACTCTATTTTGACTGAAACTGAAAACACATCCTTTTTTAACTTCCAATATTTGGAAGTCAGATGATGGGTATCAGTCAGAGAAAAGGAATAATCTTTCAAAACCTGTAGAATCTGGAGGTGATGATTTTTTAGGACGTGATGTCAAAGAGGAGGAAAGAAACAATTTCTCTCTGAGATCTGAATTGCTGGTACATGAGATTGAAGTAGGGATTAATGGAAAGGAAAGACCATCTGAAGTTGGAAACATGGCCATCTAGAGGAGGGATTTTTGCTGTGTTTAATTTTCTGAGGGTCCTTAGTAACAAATACAGATAAGTAGCATCTTCTTCCTAGACCTCAGAAGATTGAAGATATTTGCACATCTAAAAATATTTCTAAGTATATGAAGAGTACAGGCTTTTATCACAGTCTTGCTTCACTAGGACTCTATTGGTTACAAGTGATGGGGACTCATCTTGAGCAGACTTGGGCAAAAGGAGGGATTTATTGGCTCATTCACATCAATTAAGACTGAGCTATTATACAGTGAAAAGGGAAAGAGAACAGTGGGGTTTCAGGAATAATTCTGTCTGTGGTCTTGGACATGGCCATTGTTCTTTCTCTGGTTCTCTCTGTGAAAGGGCTTTCTCTACATGGTGAGAAACAGCTTCTGAGAGCACCTGGGCTTTGTTTCTTTTAAGTATATACTAATGAATAACATTCTGAAGAAGGGCTGTCATTGGCCCAGACTGTGGGTGCCTATCACTAAATCAACATAGGAAGGTGAATTCATGGAAGGAAATGGCAGCAGCTGAGAAAACCACATGGGTAGAATGTGGGGTAGGACCAGTTAACTAAGAAGGAGAATTCTGGGCAAAATCAATGGCAACATAAAGGAGAACCTTGCTTTCAACAAGCCTAAGATATTATAGCCTTGTAATCATATAGTTCTGTTATGTTCTATTTTTCTTTTCCGGAATCCAAATTTACCTGTATCCTCTGTCCTTCCTTTCTCCTAATCCTCCCTCATTTTTTTTTTTTTTTAAATCATGGTTTGGAAATGTGCTAAATTTTGTTTTTTCTTCTCAAGTTCTTCCAGTTGGTTGCTTCTTCCTCTCAGTTTATCACCTTCTTTCCATTTTTCTTCTTGATTTTCTTCCTGAGCTCTGTGGGCATTCTTTACCTATAAGCAAACTGAAACATCAAGTCTTCCAAAGAGAATCTGGTCCCTAGTTCACAGGGGGAAATAAAAGGGAAGAGAATGAACATTGATCCACCAGTCATTGAGTTCAGAGTCTTGGGCTGCCTATATAGCCCAGTGATAAATGACCCAGTCCCTGTCATCTACAAGCATATAGTCAGCATAGAGTGAGAGACAAGTAAGCAGAAAGTCATGTTATTGACTGGGCTAATGGCAGAGGAAGTCTAGGGTCCTGGGGGACAACTGGATTAACTTCCAACCTGGATTACCAAATGAGAAGTTAATGATTGGAGAGACTAAGTGATTTGTCTTGGTTAAAATGTCTGAGAAGTGGCTAAAATAGTGATTATCCTTGGTCTGTTCTACAGATACATAAGAGGGAGAGAACATCACAGGTCATTTATCTCAGCCCCCTGCATTCAGTCAGGTCAGTCTCAGATAGGGTATCTATAAAATACGTGTATTAGGGATATACAGAATTTCAGAAGGTAAGCTTGGCAGATAAGTGGAAAGACCTAAAGACACCAAAACCAGGGTCCTCCAACAAACAGCCCAGCCAGATCACCCTACCATGAAGCTGATGGTTCATGAACTCTGCCACATACTTAGGGCTTCCAACTCACCTTTTTAGAGTCACCTTTTTAAGCAGATAGTCTAGGATATCCATACTATGAAGAAACTTTACGTGTAAGAGAGAGACTAAAATATACAAGCATTTTTGAATAGTCTGTAGTAAGCAAAAGTGAAAAACAACCACTTTAATATCTTCAGAGTTAAAAGCTTGCTTCATTCATGAAACAAAATATTACTATTAAACAACTCTTAGAAATTAAAAATATGAAAGATTGGAAATAAAAATAAAAATTAAAATTAAAAATATGAAAGATTTAAAACTCAATAGAAGAATTAGAAGAAAACCATGGTGGAATCTCTCAAAGGTAGAAGAAAAAAAGTCTGGTGCTAGAAAATAGAAAGGATAATACACAAATATTAGAGGACCACTATAGGAGGTCCAACATCCAACTAATAAAAGTCCCTAAAAAAAAGAATCGAGACAACAAAGAAGAATGCATCATTAAAGAAACAACTCAAGAGAATTTTGAAGAATTAAAAATTCAAATTTCTAAATCCAGAGGTCCTGCTGACTGTCAAACACAATGAGAGAAAATCAGTTGACTCTAAGACACATCATGACATTTCTGAACAATAGGATGAAGAAATATTCAGAGAGAAAAATCAGGTTCTATAGTGAGGATCAGGAATTGAATCATATTGGACTTCTCAACAGCAGCACTGGGAGGTAGCATTGGATGCTGAAGTAATACCATCAAAACATTAGACTGAGAGGACTCTGCTGCCCAGCAGTATCAGAGTTCTGCAGAGAAATAGAGCCAGTGGGCACTATGTACTCTGTTGAGTATAGAAGTGTATAATTGTACATAGTTATGGAAATATATAAATGGATTTTTCTTTTAAGGAATTGGCTCATGTGGCTGTGGGAGAGCTGGTAGGTCTTGTAATCTGTAGGGCAGGCTAGAGATGCAGGCAGGAATTAATGTTGCAGTCTTGAGGCAGAATTTCTTCTTCAGGAAGCCTGTTTTTATGCTTAAGGCCGTTCTACTAATTGGATGGGGCTCACCCACATTACTGAGGGCAGTCTCTTTTATTCAAAGTCAAAGGAATGTAGATGTTAACTGCATCTATAAAATATTTTCACAGCAACATCTAGATTAGCATTTGATTAAGTAACTGAGTACTACAGCCTAGCCAAGCTGGCACATAAAAGTAACACACCAGCCAAACCACCAGTTAAGTATGCCAGTAGAATAAGACATTTTCCAAACATAGAAGGTTGAAAAATGTTTATTTACCATGTGCTCTATATCAGGAAGCTACTGGAAGATGTACTCCAACAAACCAAGGGATTAAACCAAGGAAAAGGAGGATGTGTATTTCAGGTTGGGTCACCTTGAAGACTTGGAGGTGTGGATTCTTGTGCAAGTGACTTATTAAGGAGATTTAGAAGGGTGTGGAGGAAGCAGGACAAGGAAATAGAGGAAGCCAGGCAAGGTGTGATTCCAGGTAGAAATCAGTCTGATCCTGCTGGAGAATCCTGGAGTATGTTACTTAAGAGTTGTCCCAACTGAACAAAGGTGCTGGCTTGCATGCTCTCATACTTGTCCATCAATAGATAAGAGCAGCTCTGGGGCGTGTTGGGTGAGGGATGAAAATTCCAAGATGCTTGGTTCTCTGACTGTAGGCAAAGAAGCGCTTCTGAAGAGCTGCAGGTGTTGGTTATTACAAGCAAAAGCACACTGAGGCCAGAAAGTGTGTGTGTGTGTGTGTGTGTGTGTGTGTGTGTGTGTGTGTACAAAAGATGGTGGAATGGGATATGGCGTTACAAACTGGGATACAGGAAACAGAGATTCCAACATGGGAGAGAAACAAAGGAATCCCCAGGTTGATGGTGAAGGAAAATCCCAAGATGATGGTCATGTAAACAGTTCAGATTGCTGGAGTGGGTCAGGAGACTGGGAGAGAATTATTCAAGAAGATAAAATGATAAAATGCCCAATGAGCTTGAGCATGCTGAGAACAGATTTACATATAAGAAGGAGAGTTCACCGCTAAATTAATGATAAGGGTATAGGAAACTTAACAAATGAAAGACCAAGACAATCGTAAACTCCAGGGAAAATGAAATGTTTTAGAAAATAAAATAACCATATTTCATAAGCCTCATGACTCGATTGTGGATAATGTTACATGGCATAATAACGTAAACACTGAATGTATTGAATTTAAAATTATATATCAACACTACTGGGTAACTGGGACTAGGAAGTAGGTGTGTGTGGTGGTGTTGGAAAGAGTGGCAGAAAGTCTAGGTTTCTAGGTTAGGAAATAGTGGATAGTGTGTCCGAAAAATCAAGAAGTAGCAGCATCAGCATGTTACTCAGAGATGGAGAGGAAAGAAGTCCAAAACAATCTTCTAGAAGTTGCAAGTAGGTTCCCCTGGGTGGTGAGAAAGGGCATGGGATGGGGCAGTGTGTGCAGCTACTATTTTTCATACAAGTCTTACCAAAATGGTTTGACTCTTGAAATTGTGTGCATGTGAAACTTTCTTTAAAATAAAAGAGTAAATTAAAAAAAGAAGGAAAGCCCTCCAGGCAGAGATGATGGAGATGCCGGAAATTAGGAGGACTAGGAGTCTGATTCAGATACATTTCAGATATATTAGTTTGTGTTTCTCCCACTCCCAAGTAGGGCCCAGGAGATAACAGTGCCAGCAGGGAGACTTTGATCTTCAGAATTCAGCAAAAAAGAATCTTAGACTTGGAAAACTTAAATTCATAGAATCATAAGAGTTTGGAATCTTGTATTTATGGAATCTCACATTCATTTTTCTTCTAAAGCTCAACTCAGGTGTCACTTCCTCCAGGAAGCCTTTACTGACCTTCCGGGCACATCCCCAAGATCACTGCCTTTCCTGCTATTCCAGCCCTCCTCAGTCTGCAGAATTGTTGTTTACCTGTCCTCCTCTTCCACTGGTGGCAGAACATGCATCCTAGTCATTTCCAGGCAATTGCAGCCATTTCCAGTTTGAACAGAATTGTTCAGCCTCCTTGCCCCACCTCCTACCCTGTCCCTGGAGTGGCGTGGAGTCCAGGCAGTTGGCGGTGTCTCAGCTTGATGGAGAGCTCTTGGTCTTTAGTCATAGCAAGAGTCCATGCTGTGTCTGGGTATATAACTCCACCCCTCTGGTGTGGTTCTTGGTGCCTGCAGAGATGTCTGTGTTATTGGCCCTGTGCTTTCTTTGTTCTGACCACAAAGATCCTCTCTGTCTGCTGTGCCTTCTCAGTTATATCCTTGATCCTCTTAGATAAGCCCTGGAGAAGCTCCAGGGCTGAGGAAGGCTCAGGGGCAGCTATGGTGGCCCTGTTTGCTGAGACATGCCCTCTACCAGTTCCCTCTGCTGGGTCTGTACCACACCCAGACTGTGAAAGTGTCTCAAGGACCCCACTTACCCTGTTGGGCCTTAGCTGGGAGTGACGTGCAGCCCTTCTCCCACAGATTCCTGAACTAATCTGTGTAGTTTTCTGTTGCATTAATGCAACAAACATTTCCACAAACCTAGAGGCTTAAAACAAGACCTGGGTGTTAGCTCCTGATTTCTGCGGGCCAGGAGTCTGGCTATGGCTTAGCCGAGTCCTTCGTAAGGCTGCGGTGGAGGCGCTGAGGGGCTGGGCTGTCTCTCACCTGAGGCTCAGTAGGGAGAACATTTAGTCCAAGCTCATAGACTCTTTGGCAGCACTCAGTTCCTTGTAGGCTGCCAGACTGAGGGCTTTAGTTTTTTAACTGGCTGGTGTTTAGAGGATGAGCTTGGTTCCTCTCCACAAGGAAGCTCACGGCTGGACTGCTGGATTTTCAGTTAGCAAGGGAATGTCTCCTTACAAGGTGGACACTGAAACGGTATGCTGTGTGATCACATACACATGGTCGTGTGCCTTCTGTCACCTTTGCCACATTCTATCATTTGCAAGAAGGTCACAGGCCCTGCTCACTCTCAAGGGGAGGGGATTATGCAGGAGGTGGAGATTGTGGAAAGTTACATCAGAGTCTATGCACTGCCAGGTCTAGCTCCTAGACCCAGAACACCCACCTTGGGTGCTGGGCCCCTGCCTCTGCATTAATCTGTGATTCTCCCTCCATCTCTCTGCCTTCTTCTGGCCTGTGGGGTTTTGGATGGAGAACTGACATTCCTCAGGCATGTCTTCTTAATTTTACTGTTTATAGAATGCTGCCTTTTTGTACTCAGAAGCCAGATTTTGAGATAGCCCGCTCTTTTTGCTGCCAAAAGTTCCAAAATCCCATTTTCAACTCAGAAGCTGGAAACTCACTTTTTTGTTCTTTCTTCTTATCCTCTTCCTTTCCAATGCAGTAGGCCCAGACTGTCCTAACTACTGCTTTAGGGGAAGGTCATGGGCAAAAGTGAATGAGTGGGGAATAACATCACTGTGCCCTGCTGCCATCCACAAGGGTCTACTGGAATAAGAACAGGTACAACATCTGGGACCTGGGTTCAAATTCTGGCTCTACCATTTACAAACTTTGTAACCTTGGGCAAATCACTTATTTTCTATGAGCCCCCATTTCCTTCCCTAAAAAATAGGGGTCATGGTACCTGTTTTTATAATGTTGTGAGGATTAATAGGAATGAAATTGGGCAATGTGCCTTTGTAAATTATGATATACCATATATGTGAGCATTACCATTCTAGTTGACAGAGAGCATTTTAACTGATTGTACTCCATCCCTGTTGACATGGCTTTTTTGTAGTTCTGGATCAGGGACCAAAGCCTTTGGTGTGTTATATGGTAATAGCAGGTGCTGACCGCAGGCTTGTAGCTAGCTGTGTCTTGGGCAAGGGCTGCTTTGACTTGAGATTTTACCAGATCCTTGGTACAATAACCAGATGGTAATATTATGTGTGTGGATGCTTCTGGTAAATCACAGAGGTGGAATGAATGAATTGTCAGATTCTAAAACTGGGAGTGTTAGTCCTAAAGGCCATTTGGACAGAGTTTATTCATGCCTGGACAATGTTCTTTCCATCACACCAGCATTACAACCCATCGTGTAATGCTATCATGGATGGTCTCAGGCTCTGTGCAGGGGAGAGTTATGTTATGCATAGACTTGTAGAAGTGGTTTCTTCTCTTTTGACTTGCTCAAACAATATTAATTTTAATAAGTATTTATGGAGGCCAGCTGTCACTGGGTGGTATGGATGACAAAAGCAGGCCATAAAACTCCTTTAACTTTCTCCGGAAAATCTCATCTTCTGCTGCCTAGTAGCTCATCATTTTCTGGAAGAAAGAAATTGATACATCAGATTGCAGACCCAGCTGAAGGCCTATAAAATGACGGAAGCAACCTGTTACATGGGTATGAAATTAGGGCCCTCCTGATGGTAGAAGGGACTTCTCAACAGGACTGGCTCATTCTGGCCCCAGATGTATTGAATTTGTCTTTCTGCAGTTGGGGTCATTCCACGTCATCTCTTTAAAGTAAGCTGAATTGAACATACAGTGTCTGGTAAACTGCATTATTTATCTAACATTCCTAGCTGAGTGACTGTGGGTGTACCATAGGCTTCTTATTGAAATGGGAAAAAAAGAGAGGATGATTCAGTGAACCTAAATGGTGGTATTCTGGGCAAAGTGAGTGTGGTTGACAGAGGGAAAGCATTAGTCTATAGGGGCCAGAGCCAGAAGCCCAGCTTGGCCTGCTCTGCAGGAAAAAAAAAAAAAAAAAGTGGGGGCAAGGGGATCAGTGTCTGGGAACCTTCCCCTGCCTGGAGGATACAGGCAAGAAGGGTTAAACACTGCTCCCAGGTTGAAAGTGTATGGTCCCTGCATTATTTTTCTAGGCACACTAGTCTTAACTCTGGAAGGGGTAGGCAAAGGCTAATGGATGTTACCAATGTTTTTGATTTCTTTTTATGTGCCAAGCCCAGTATTAGGGACTTCATGGACAGAACCCATTTAATCATAGTTAGAACTTACATGAAGCAAATATAATGGCCATGACTTATAGTCACAATAGCTTATAAGACTCAGATGAGAAGAAATGAAACTTTAAAAATTTCTCCAACATTGAGCTTAGTTTGTAAATCCTTACTCCTGCTGCTAGAAAAAAAAAAAGTAATGTAGCATAGTTTTAAGACTTTTCAACCCAACATATTAATTTTTTTGTCATTTCTGATTCAAAATTTAAAATGCGAATATTTCAAGGTCTGCTGCTCCCCCACCCCCATACTCATGCATTTTGTTCAAGGGAGCCTTTAGGACTTGGTAGCATGGAGCTGGTGAGCATCTGGTCTGTGCTTGCCTCACTGATGTGGTCTTCCCTACAAATGTTCCTTTTTGTCTCTCTTCCCATCTCACTTTGTGCTTAGTCTGGAAGTAGGGATACCTTCCTCTGTTGATATGGCTCTACTTCAGGTCTTGTCCCTCTGAGCTTAGTTGTAGAGAATTTCCTCTGTTCTGTCCCCTCAGCTTCACTTATGGGGCCCACTTGCCTGTGCTATGTTTACTTCCAGGTCAGCTCACAGATGCTCATTCTCAACAAGACTGCTTTCCCTTTATACCCATGGAAACTCCTGGGACTTCTAAAGCCACCTATAACTTGTCACTGTCATCTCCAGAAGGCTGCTAGCCAACTTTCAGAGCTCTACGATGAGCAGGGCACAGTCCCCTCCACTCTCAGAGCCTCTCTGCCCAGCCTGCACGCAGTTAGGTTCCTAAAGGGTATCTCCTTTCTTCCCAAACTCTTTTCCTTCTCCTACATCTTGGAAATCTTTCATTTGCTATGATGTACAAGGCCAAATCTGCTTTCCCTGTTGCATGTCCATTTGCAAGTGTTCTTGTCTTGCTCCAGGAAGTGTCCTTTGACCTTAAAAGATAAAGAATGCAACACATTTGTTCCCAAAGGCAGCTGTTGCTACATCACTGGATGTCCTTCCCTTTAGTTGCAGAACATGGGTGGGAGAGTAGTCACTGAATCCTATACAGCCACACAACAACTAATGCTTTGAAATATGACTTCACTATATTAATATCGTCTCCATTTCATACATGAAGAAATTAAGTCTCAGAGAGGTTGAATATTTAATCAAGCTGGGGCAAAACCCAGAGTCTTCTTAAAGCAGATGCTTCTCATTCCCCCTCCCCCAAATCACCCTATTCCCCACAGGAAGCCCATGCTCCTTGCCAGGTTCTGGGTGGTGGCAAAGAATGGCCCCACAATGCATGACAGCCCCAGAGTCACGCTGTAGGTGGCACTGTGAGGACCACGCTAACTATACAGGCAGTAAATAGGTGCGTTCTGGCAAGCAGATCCCTGCTGCTTCAGCTGAAGCAGGAGGGAGGAGAGATGGTGAGTCAGTTCTCCAAAATGCTGACTGTTTTCTGCATTCAAAGAATGAGAAAAACCAGAGAGAATCCAAAAGTGGGTTCTACCCAGTGAGATGGCTGCAGAGACACAGAAGGGAAAGATAAAGGGCCATCCTCAACTTCTGAGGGCTGATTTGCCAACAGGCAGAAACACAGTATTGGAGACACACAGGAAGCATGTGAACTCTTATTTCCTAGAAAGAAATATTAATGGTCGGAGTACTTTCAGCTCAAGGTGCTGGGTGTGTATGCTTATTTCTTTTCTTTACTCAAATCTCACTGAAATGCCTGAAGACATTAAAAAGGTACAAACCCACAGGACAAAGAATACAAGAGAGAAAACAGACCTCCAGACATTGGTATTTGGAATTCTCCATACAAAGTGCCTGGGTCACCACCCAATCCCTTGCTGGAAAGACGGGAAGCCAACAAGCTGCACGTAAACGCACAGAGCTTCCCGTCAGCTTTTCAGACTTCACATTTAGATCAACAACCAAAGACCATCAGACATTTGTAAAAAATATCTCATAGAAAAGATAATAACCAAACAAATAGAAAAAAGTAACTCTGAAGAAATACAATTGAGAAAGAATGAAGAGAACTTAAAAAAAAAACCCACTCCCCATAATTAAATATCCTTAAAGAGATATGAAGTAATGTTATATGAGGTATCTTTAGAGAGACAAGAGGGGATATGACATGGATGTGCTCCTGGGATTTAAGATAGGATAAAAATGACATATTTAATAAGTGAGTTAGAAGACAACACTGAGGAAGATAACGTGGAAGATAGGTTTCTCAGAAATACAATAAAATAAAAGAGAAAATAGGAAAGAGGATGGAACTGGAGAACCAGTTCAAGATGTCAGTATTTGACTAGATCAAGCCCTAAAGACAGAAGAGAGAAACTGGAGGAGAGGAAACTATGAAAGAAATAATATAAGAGAAAATTTGCAGAAATAATACAAAATAATTTCCAGGTCAGGAACTTCTGGATTTAAAGGCTCAGAAAAATGAAGGAACAGAGTTTGACTATAAAGTACATCCTCAAGTAATTTCAGAGTACCGGGGATACTGAGAAAGGCTTAAAATCGTCTTAGGAGAATAAGCAGGTTATATAAAACACATCAGGAATCAGAGTGGCATGGAACTTATCAGTAGAAACCCTGGAATAAGGAAGACAGCATTTTCAGAATTCTAGGACAGGTACATTTGAATCTAGAATTCCATATTCTGCCAAACCACCGATCAACATTGAAGGTAGAAGGACATTTGCAGACGTGCAAATTCTTACAAATTAATCTCCTTTGCATGATGTTCAGAGTGCTACTGGGTGTGTACTCCACAGAATGGAGACTGCAAACCAGAAGAGGAGAACATCAAGTCAATGTGGGGAGAAGCAGTACAGGAGAGGGGCAAAGGGAGTTCCCGATGATGGGGATGAGAAGTTCCAGCATTGCAGCCGGTTGGTAAGTCTAGAGAGCCCCAGGTAAAATTTGAGCAGAAGGTTGGAAATCTGGTAGTAATGTCTCCAAGAAAACTACTGGAACTGGTATGTTATCTGATATGTTTGATGACATTGAGTTGTTTCATATCATCCACAGGAGGAAGCTGACATATAAAATTTAAAATGGAAATACCAAGAAATAAGAATATATTAATATTATTTAGAAATAAGCAATCAGAAGAAAACATTCAAAGAGCTGAAATTGGTTGTCTCTGGGAAGCCAGGATTGGGGTGCAGTGGTAATAGTCCTGAGGACTGATAAGTCTATAGTTCTTTTTAAAAAGATGTGTCTGTATTATTTTGAAAAATATTATTTTGAAACTGCTGATATTTGTCAGTTTCAGCTTATGAAAATGGCAATTACACACGGTTCAACTTAAAATAGAAATGTGAAAGAACCATTAACAATAATGCATGCATATCATATTTATTAGTTCTGTAGTATTATTAAAATCAAGAATTTTTCATCAAGATAGAAAAAGGAAAACAAAATTATAAACACTTTTGTATAATCGGTGGATGAAAACACTTCAGTTATACCATCTCTACCCTTCTAGTGTTCTGCACGTCTGCATGTGAATCGTTTCTTGGTGACAGTGCCGCATTTCCCCTCTAGCTGTCTAAAATTTCAGCCATGTTTGGTAGTGGTTTCTTTCTTGATGATTGATTATTTGAAAACCAAAATACTTGTCTTGGCTTTTTCATTCCTTGGCATCTCTTGATCTATCTGTATCTGTCTTTTGAATCTCTTTCCCAAACATCTCCTCTTTTCTCACTTGGCTCAGATTTCCAGGCAGCTATTGGACAGGATTCGTGCTGTGTTAGGTTTAGGTGAGATGCAGTGGTCATTCTACAGTGCTGGTTCTGGACCTTAGTGCACAAACACCTCTACCCTAGAAACTACTTCCAGATGCACTGTGTGAGCACACGGAAACTGCATACCCTGCAGGGTGTACCTCTTTAGCCAGAGTTGACTGGGACAGGGATGGTAACCAACTCAAGCTATGCCACATTAGATTCTCTTCTCCAGCCATTTGGAATTGAACTGAAGAGAGGGCAGCTACTTATTTTATTTCCTTTTGGAGCTGGAACAAGACCTTCGGAGGCGTGGGTTACACAGCCTGCCCTGTGGGCTAAGGATTAGGAAATGCCAGTCTGCAGAAACAGGACAGGTAAGCAGATTTGCAGAGAGAATCAGAGATGTGAGATGGAGTTGAAATAATGATGGTTTCCAGTTCCACCTTCCAGTTCTTTCCTGAGATGGGCTACATTTTTCCTCTTGGGTTCTGTGAGACTGTTTAGTGGTCTTAAGATAAATAAAACCTCCTCCTCGCTTTCCTTTGCTTAAACTAATTTGAGTAGGATATAGTTACTTGCGACCAAAAGAATACCAATGGGGACATGTTAATCTCTATGATTTTTATAATTTGGTGACACATAGGACTGCTTGTGATTTCAGGGGTAGGGAATGTGGGAACGAGAGCCCTTGGCAATGGCGAAGCTAGGGGAGGGACTTGAAGGGGTTCTGGGTAGAGTGCATTATATTGGGCTCAGTGAATATGATAAGGAACCCCCCCTACTTCATAAGCATACCGGCGGGGAGGTGGGGGAAGTTTGACTGGATAAATATTCTTTTCCTTCAAGTTTTGATGTTTGTATTTGAAGTGGAGCAGATAGTTAAAAACCCTAAATAAATCCAGCTGGTATTTAACTGTGGTAAGAGGAGACTCCTTTTTTGAAGAAGATTTTTCTTTCTGGTCTTTAGTGTGCGCAGTGTGGAATCCATTCTAGAAAGCTCCTGTCTGTATTAAATCCTTCTCATGCTCAGTATTTTTCTTCCTTCCTTCTGCTCTGTCTGACCTGATATGATGTCATTTGGGCTGTATTAAACATTTTTTTTGAAAAAGAGTGAACATTATACATTACATCCAAAAAATGCTATTTCTGGGTCTACAATTCATCTCTGCCACGGCATTTTCCTGGTTCCTAAAGGACTCTGGTACAGACGTAGCTTCTCCCCCTCCTCCCTTTCACCTTGGATTCAGCACTAAAAAATGTAAAAGACGTTAATAAGGCAGGAGGTGCTTTATGCCACAGGGTATAGATGATACTATTGGAAATGAGGAATCTTCTTCCTGAATGTTGTCAATTTGTTACTTTTCTGAGTCTGCTGGTGGCAGCTCAGCATGGGGCCCCGTTATCTCTTGGCCCAAGCAGCTGGCTTTGGGCGCAAGTCTGGACTAGGAGAGATTGCTTCTTGGCCCCAGTGGGGCATTTCACAATTTTCTTTTCCTTGAGAAACTTTAAAAACCCATCTAGGCTACCCTACCTGTGTACTTCGTTTAGAGCAGCGGTCACGTGACTTGGTTCAGGAAAGGCAGCCGCCAGACACCCTGCTGTGGGCTGGGGCCTGGGACACAGGGTGCAGTGGGCCTGTGAGTCAGGCCAGCTTGGCTCAAGCAACACTTACCTGACACCTACTGTATGGGAGCAATCACGTTAGGCTTGGGGGTACGGTGGTCAGTCAGAGGTGGTCTATGCCCTCCAAGAGCTCACGGTTTAGTGATGACGATGAATAAACGAGTATCTGATGTATAATGGGTTAAGTCAGAGAGAGAAGGGAATCCAGGAGGAGGAGGAGAAGGAGGGGGAGGGGTGGAACATGGAGGAAGGCAGTCAGCTGGTCTGAGTCTCAAGGAACAAGCTGAAGAAGCCAGGATAAAAAGTGGAGGAAAAGCATTCGAGGCAGAGGCGACAGCCTGAATGAAACATGGACGTATGAAACTGAGTGGCCTATTTGGGAGAACAGTAGAATGAGGGCCAGAGTGTTGAAGACAGACGGGGGAATATAGAAGACAGGGCTGGGGAGGTAAGCGGGGCCCAGCTGCTTGTGTGCTGTGTTGCTGGGGAGGGCATCGGCCTTTCTTTTATACATGTTGGGGAACCATCGACATAGGGGCATGCCTCACAAAGGTGGAGGGTCTGAGCCTGCGGAGCACTCTGAGGGGGCGAGGCTCAGGCCCAGAAGCTCTGGGAAGGAGCTGGCAGTAGGGGCAGACCTGAGGGCTGGCAGCAGGATACTGGACACCGTTAAGTGCTGAGGGTCTCGGTAGAACCAGTGGGTACAGAGTTCTTGAGGGCCCTGCATCTGCTTTCTGTCCTGTGAGGTCAAACCCAAAGATCGAGGCAGGTAATGAGGGTCAGAATAAGTCTACATAGGTCAAAATTGCCCAAAAGCCAGAGGCCCACTCAGCAGATGGCACAGGACCTGTCAAAAGTTGTGACCCCTGCCTCTTTACCACCTGCCCCTAACCACCCCTCTCCTGTTTATCTAGCTTTAGGCAATTTCAAGTTTCCAGTCAAAGGTCCATTCCTACTCTACTAGAGGTGACTGACAGGAACCATGCTGAATTGTCAGGCTGCTGATACCCTTCCTGTCCATAGATATGGTAGCTTGGGCCAGGGGGTGGCAATGGAGAGCAGTAGATAGACTGAGATGTATTTTGTAGGTTGAACAACAGGACTTGGTTATAGGTTGGATGTGAGGGTAAGCAAGAAGGCATTTCAGGACTGTCAGGTTCCTGGCTGTCAGCTACTAGAGGGTGGTGGTACCAAGTGCTTAAATGGTGTATTCACTTACTTGGGCTGCTGTAACAAAACTCCAAACACCAGGTGGTTTAAACAACAGAAATTTATTTTCTCACAGTTCCAGAGGCTGGATATCCAAGATCAAGGTGTTGGCAGGGTTGGTTTCTTCTGAGGGAAGAATCTGTTCCTGGCCTCTCCTTGCTTTGTAGGTAGCCATGTACTCCTGTGTCTTCACGTTGTCTTTCCTTTGTAAGTGTTGGTGCCCCCATTTCCTCTTCTTGTGAAGATACTAGATTATTGGACTAGGGCCCACCCTAATAATTTCACTTTAACTTAATTTTCACTTTAAAAATCCTAACTCTGGGGGCGCCTGGGTGGCAGAGTCAGTTAAGCGTCTGCCTTTGGCTCAGATTGTAATCCTAGCATCCTGGGATCAAGCCCCACATCAGGCTCCCTGCTCAGCAGAGAGCCTGCTTCTTCCTCTCTCTCTGCTGCTCCCCCTGCTTGTGCTCTCTCTCTCTCTCTGTGTCAAATAAATAAATAAATAAATAAAATCTTAAAAAAAAAATCCTGTCTCCAAACATAGTCACATTTGGTGGTACTAGGCATTAGGACTTCAGTATAACAACCTGTTGGGAGTGGTGTACAGTTCAGCCCAGAACAGTGGAGATGGTCAGAATTCAAGAGTGTAGTAAGGCATATATTAATTTTGAGATTCTTATAATATACACAAGTGAAAATATCAGAGGCACCTAGGTGGCTCAGTCAGTTGAGCATTCATCTTCAGCTCAAGTCATGATCCCAGGGTCCTGGGATTGAGCTCCGCATTGGGCTCTCTGCTCAGTGGGAAGCCTGCTTCTCCCTCTCCCTCTGCCTGCCGCTCCCCCTGCTTGTGCTCACTCTGTCAAATAAATAAAACCTTAAAAAAAAAGAAAACGAAAATGTCAGGCAGGTAGTTGTATATACAGAATCTGCAGCTTTGAGGTGAGGTCTGGGTTGCAGAGACAAATTTAGAAACTGTTGGCAAATTTAATGATTTGCTTTATTTATTTAAAGCCATGAAAATTGGCCCTGTGTGTGTGTGAGGGCACTTACATACAAGGAGCAAAGAATCCAAGTTGAATCCCATAGAAGTCCACAAAAATTTTTCCGCCTACAAGGCTCTGGTCCATGTCTTCAGGCCTGCCACATAGTCTGTTCTCAAGGTCAGTTATAATGTAGGAATTAGCTCAAAAAGAATTGTAGAGTACCTGGCAAGGGACTCCTCCTTTGCAAATAGAGATTTATTTTAAAAAAGAATCCTCACTATATGTTATCATCATGAATATAACACATGCTTATTATTAAAAAATCCATGCAAATTAAATGGTATGAAAAAGGGAAGTGGAAAAATTATCTCATATTGGACACTTCATATTCTCCTACTTTCATTCCTTATTATAGGATCAACCACAAAAATGGCTTCATACAGGTCTGACTTCCTTCCTTTGACAGCACCATGGCTCAAGCAACGTCCTGAGTATTCCTTTTGCTATAGAAGCTTTGGGGCTTCTATGTACGTACACAAGAGTGATGAAAAGTAGAAATAAGTTTATAAGAATGAAATCATTTTTTCTCTATTGAGGTATAGTTGATACACAAAAGTGTGTAAGTTTAAGGTGTACAACATGGTGATTTGATCAACTTACATAATGTGGAATGATTACCACATTAGGATGTTAACACCTCCATCCCCTGATTACCATTTCTCTTTTTGTGGTGAGACTACTTCAGCTTACTCTTTTAGCAGCTTTCAGTACAGGATATGGTGCTGCTAACTATAACCACCATGCTGTACACTAGATCCCAAAAGCGTATTCATGTACAGCTGAAAGTTTGTACCCTTTGACCAACATCTCTTCATTTCCCACACCCCGCAGTTTCTGGCAACCACCATTCTAATCTCTGTTTCTATGGGTTTGGCTTTTTTGGATTCTACGTCTAAATGAGAACATACAGTATTTGTCTTTCTGTCTCCGATTTGTTTCAGTTAGCATGTTGCTGTCAAGGTCCATACATGTAGCAAATGGCAGGATTTTCTTCTTTCTCAAGGCTGAGTTTTATATCTCTACTATCTCTGTGTATCTCTCTCTCTGTCTCTCTTTTTCTAGATCTAGAGATCTAGATAGATAGATGGAGAGATAGAGATAGATCTAGATAGATAGATAGGGATAGAGACCAAATCTTTATCCATTCATCTTTATATGAACACTTAGGTTGTTTCTGTGTCATGGCTATTGTGATAATGCTGCAATGAATACGGGAGTGCAGGTATCTCCTTGGGGGTGCTGATGTCATTTTCTTTAGGTATATACCCAGAGTGGTATTTCTGGATCATATGGTAGTTCTTTTTTTTTTTTTTTTAAAGATTTTATTTATTTGACAGACAGAGATCACAAGTAGGCAGAGAGGCAGGCAGAGAGAGAGGGGGGAAGCAGGCTCACCGCTGAGCAGAGAGCCTGATGCGGGGCTCGATCCCAGGACCCTGAGATCATGACCTGAGCCGAAGGCAGAGGCTTAACCCTCTGAGCCACCCAGGCGCCCCTCATATGGTAGTTCTATTTTTAATTTCTTTTTTAAAGAATGAATGTTTTTATTTTTATTTATTTATATTTATTTATTTATTTTTTATTTTCAGCATAACAGTATTCATTATTTTTGCACCACACTCAGTGCTCCATGCAATCCGTGCCCTCTCTAATACCCACCACCTGGATCCCCCAACCTCCCGCCCCCTATTTTTAATTTTTTAAAGCAATCTTCCTGCTATTTCATCACCAATGCACAAAAAGTCCCCTTTTCTCCACATCCTTGCCAATACTTATCTCTTGTGTATCTCTTGTCTTTTTGATGACAGCCATTGTAACAGGTGTGAGTTGATATTTCATTATGGTTTTGATTTCTATTAACCGATGATTAGTTATGCTGAGCATCATTTTTTAAAAAATATTTTATTTATTTATTTGACAGACAGAGATCACAAGTAGGCAAAGAGGCAGGCAGAGAGAGGAGGAAGCAGGCTCTCTGCTCAGCAGAGAGCCTGACTGTGGGGCTCAATCCCAGGACTCCGAGATCATGACCTGAGTGAAGGCAGAGGCTTTAACCCACTGAGCCACCCAGGCGCCCCTATGCTGAGCATCCTTTTAAGTACCTGGTGATCATTTGTATGTCTTCTTGGGAAAATGTCTCTTCAGATACTCTGCTCATTCTTAAATTGGATTATTATTCTTATTGCTATTGAGTTATATGAGTTCCTTATGTATTTTTGATATTAACTCCTTATCAGATACGTGATTTGCAAGTATATTTTGGGTTGCCTTTTCATTTTGTTGGTTGTTTCTTTTGCTGTGCAGAAGCTTTCAGTTTGATGTAGTCCCACTTATTTACTTGCTGCTTTTGTTGCTTGTGCTTTTTGTGTCATAGCCAAAAAAATTGTTGCCAAGACCAATGCAAAGGAGCTTTTTCCTTATGTTTTTTTCTAGGGGTTTTGTGGTTTCAGATCTTATGTTTAAGTCCAACTTTTGTGAAAGGTGTAAGTTAAGGGTTCAATTTTATTCTTCTGCATATGATTATCCAGTTTCCCCAACTCCATTTATGGGAGAGACTATTCTTCCCTTATTGAGAATATTTTCCTCATTTCATTGAATTGTCTTTCTGTGATTTCTAGTACCTTATTGAGCTTCCTTAAAACAGCTATTTTGAATTCTTTATTGGACAAATTGCAGATGTCTGTTTCTTTGGGGTTGATTACTAGAAGGTTATCGTGACTCTTTGGTGGATCATATTTCATTGATTTTTCATATTTTTCATATTCCTTGAATTCTTGAGTTGGTGTCTTTGTATTTGAAGTCATAGTCACCTCCTCCTGTTTTTACTAACTGACTTCAGGAGAGGAATACCTTTCATTACTCTTGCTAGGGATTCTGAAGCTTTCTTAGACCTTCTTTGGGTACACCAACTCCACACTTCTTGCTCCCTCTTGTGGTAGAATTCTTAACCTTGTTTGCTTTCTCTCTGCAACAGATGGAAGATCAAGTGCTAACAGGCTCCCTTATGTTTTACTGAAAGTGGCATGAAATCTCAAGTTTATGGATTATCCCTGGCCCATAGGTTTGGGCTGCCTTTCTGTGCCTACTCACTAGGCTTCTGCCAAAGTTTGCTCTTCCTACCATTGGTAGCATGCCTTGAGAGCTGGCCCTAGATGGGGTATGTTTGGGTGAAGCTCACAGAATACTGAGGACGCCCATCTGCCAGTGGTGGGGAGGTGTGGGCCAGGTGTCCCAGAGTTGTGGGTGGGTTTGATGGAGTCTTTGACACTGCCAATAGGATCACATCCCTTTAATGCTCTCCAGGATTCCTATCTGCTGTTTTCTTCCTGTCTTCCTGCCCCTTACTCATAAAACTCATGACTCCGGGCTCCAAATGAAGTGAGAGAGGAATGGACCTACTTGGCAGCGTCCTGCACAGCTCAGGAAGCCAGGTGTTTGTTCACATGCTCTCATTTCTCCCCACATGCTCTCATTTCATCCCCACATAGATGTCTCTTGGCCCCGAACCGTGCTATCTTGGGGAAAGGATGATGAAGGTAAAGCAAGCTGTTCCTCTTACCCTTTCCAGTGCATTCAAACTAGTATTTTTTTTTCCTCTAGTGGTATGCTGGAATGCCTTCACTGGAAGCCTGGACTTCCACAAAGGCTCTTTCATCCCTGGGTAATTGTCAACGACTGTTTTTCAGGGGTTCCCAGACCACAGCTGAGAGCAACTGGAGCTGGTTTTTGGGTCACTGTGGGGTACCAGTCAGGAAAGAGGTCTCTATGCCTATCATCTGTTGGATGGGGTGGGTGTGCCCCTCCCACGTCCCTTGGCAAATGTGTGCTAGATCTGACAGCTCTCACAAAGACACTTCTGTCTGTGGATGAAGGCCAAATTTTTGCTGTTGATGTTGGGGGGGGCACAAATGAGGGATGTCCTAGTCACGTGGGCGATGTTACTCCAGAGATGAAATAATTTTATTTATCTTCAAATAGTATTTTTGAAAGATATCAAAAGGAGATCTTAGAAGAATCTAGAGCCAGGACCAGGGTGAGGTGACTGAGCTTTCTATGGTGCAAAATTTAAGGGTGCACTTACAGGATCATGCACATGCAGGACCAAACTCCTTTCAATCTAGTTCCAGGCCTAGGCAGATCAGTGGGGTCTCTTTGTCAGTACAGTCCTGAAATCTTCTTCAGGGACAGGGCATGATGCCTGTTTAGTATGGGAGATCTTTGGGGGCAGGACATTCCTCCGTGTAAACATATTATGTAGGTAAATGAAGGCAGTACAGTCTATAAGTCTTAAAGAGAATAGGCTTTGGGACCAGATGAGCCAGGCCCATTTCCTGGTTTTGCCAATATACTAGTTGAGTGGCTTGGGCACCTGTATGAAAATTCCTCTATCAGAGAGTGGTGAGCTATGCATGGCACCTTGTTGGGAGGGAGGTCTGCTCCACTAAAGGTCTAGTTATGTCTAGTTATGGCCTTTGTTCATGAGTTGGGTGCCCTGAGAGTCCTAAGACAGTGTGAATCACTTCTGTCCTAGGGAATTGGAAGAAAATACTAAGTGAAGGAGAGAAATTATCACCAGGTAATTTCAATTTAATGGATAATTATCAAGGACTCATATGTATGAGACACTGTGCTGAGCTGTAGTGGATATAGGGGTAGAGCTGTGGTTAGGGTAATGTATACCCTTGAGCTCTCTCATCCCCTCTTCAGGTAGGGGCTGTGTCTGGTCTGGCTGGCGGTATGCTCTGGTGGTGTGAGGGTAACAGGCCAGGAAGTTTATCCTTTACCTGGAGTTGGTTTGGTTGCTGAACTTAAGAATTTTTTAAAAACTGGGGATACAATAAAAGTAGGAGTGGGAGGTGAAAAAATGGGGTCTGAATGGGTCAACAAAAATGAGGATGGTGAGAGACATGTAATGGAGCCAGGGAGAAAGATTGCTGGCAGATGAGAGTGGCAGATAGAGCAAGAGAATCAATGTGAGGAGGGTCATGGGTGAATTCTTGGCAAATGAGTTGCTCTCCTGAGCTGGCTTTTACTTTCATGGCATGGCTTGTAGTGAAGGGATGGGGCAGATCCCTATCACCTAATGTGGAAGTCATCTCCCTGCTTCCTTCTCCGGGCTTGAATATTAGTATTCTTAAGGAGGCATGGCTACAATTTCTAGAAACACGGACTCTGGAAACCCTGAGTTAGAGGCAGTAGCCTGAAAATTAACAGTATTTTTGTTTTCCTACAAGTTAGCATAGTTTGGGCATCAAGTTAAAGCTCAGTTCTCCATTGCTCTAGATCATCTCCTTATTCTTCACTTAGTTGTGACTGATGTCTGCAAGGATCAGCCATAAACATATATACAAACTCACAAGAAGTACTGGCCATGAATGCTGGTTTCCACGTCACCACAAACAATGTATTCTTCAAACTCTTGTCAGTGTGATCTCATAAAATACAAATCTGACCATTTTACTCTCTGGTTTGAAACTAGTAAAAGGCCTTCCACTACCCAAGAATAAAGCTTAGACCTCATAGTCTGGCCTACTTGAGTTGCACAGTCCAGTTTCTGTCCAATTTTACCAGGCTTTTCTTTAGCAGAGCTCTTCTCTCATAGTTTGCCTAGTGAAACAATGAGTAAATGAACGAATCCATCATTGAAGTCACTAATAAACACAACAAACTGTACCAAGAAGTTGAAGACCTGCTTCTGTTTGAAGCCCACTTGATTGGGTTGATAAGCTTGTAGGATGTCATGAATTAAAAACGTCAATATTATAGACAAGATTTATTTTCTGTAACTCAGGAGGATGGGAACATGTAATTTCAGAGAAATAGGTTTCAACTTTCAACTAATGAGAGTTGGCCACAAAGCAGAGGATTTCCCTGAAGTAGGGAGGTCCCCATATCTGGAGGTGACCGGATAAGAGCTAAGTGATTACAGCAGGCAGGTTGGAGGAGGGACTCAGGTACTGCACGAAGAATTGGACTATAGGACCTCTCATCTCCCTTCCATGAGGAGAAGAGGAGGAAGGGAAAATACTTAATATTTGTGGAGGACTTACTATGTGCCTGGCATTGTTCTTGGTGCTTTATATTTATTGGTTTATTTTCTCCAACAATTTGCTGTAGAGGAAAGTGCCATTACCATCTCCATTTTATTGATGAGGATTCTTAAATCTTAGAGAGGTAAAGTAACTTTCCCAAGACCACACAGAAGGTAAATGATAGAGTTGGGCTTATAATCTTAGAGTGGGTCTCAAAATATATTTCCTGATCAGAAGCATCAGAGTCAACCAGAATCTTGTTAGAAATGCAAATTTTTGCACCTTATCCCAGAACTTACTGGTTGAGGAGCTCTGGGGGGTGGGGTCCAATCATGTGTAATTTAACAAGCCTTCCAGGTGATTCTGATGCCTCCAAAGTTTGAGAATCACTGTTCTAAAGAACATTCCATTAAAGCTCATGTATATGGGAAAATATAAGGAAGAAAATTCAATTCACATATTTGGGAGAATTTGGGGGGAAAAAAAGGCTGCTCTCAGTCTATATGGCATCCACATTTAGACTGCTGCCTCAAATGTGGGACAGGTCAAGGGACTTCATGCTGGGTCTGAGAAGCCAGCAGCTCCCAGCAGATTACAAGGCAATTCAGAACCACATTTCCTCTGAGAATAGCTTCTTGTAGCTTCTCGGGTTTTTTCACATAAGGAACAGTGTGAACCTGGGTAAAAGAAAAAAAAAAGTAAAACATTACTAAAAACAATACTATCCAGTTTAAAATATGAAGAAGATGCCACAAATACTCCAACTCCCTCTTACAGAATGAATTCAATAAAAGCAAGAGAAATTTTGTGTTAAAAAAAAAAAAAAGCCAGATGGAACTGCTGGTAGTATGCTATCATTTATTTTGTTAATTCAGCAACATTTCGAGTGAGACCCAGACACTACAGCGTTTAAAAATAATGCAACCTTGCTCTTGATGCAAGTGGCAAAAGCAAGAGGTCTCCACGGAGCTTTGCTAAAGGGGGAAAAAAAAGAAATTAAAAACCGTCCACTAATGTGCCGGCGAGTAATGAAATAAGAATCTGACACTTGGTGCATTGAAATGCAAACAAGATGTCCCTGTGTTACCCTGGCAATTCATCATAAAGGCCGGTGCATTTCTGCTTATTATACATGAGGTGCAGTGAATTATTACCAGGCTGGTTCTTCTAACAAACTTTTCAAAGTATGTACATGATAGGGTCAAAAGAGATTTATATGTGTGTTTGTGTATGTGTGTGTGTGTGTGTGTATGTGTGTGTGTGTGTGCACTCATGCTAGGATATGCCCATAGAATTGTATGTTGCTCTTCCTGTGAATACATAGAGCCCAATACATCTGGATTATAAAGGAGAAATTCAGGTGATGACCTAAGTATTTGGAAGCATTCTTTCTCTCTCTGTCTCTCATTTCTCTCTCTCTCTCTATCCATCTATCCGTCTATTTTAGAGGTCCCAAGGAGGGGAGAATTAGAGAAGACACAGTCCTGTGGGCTGTGAAAAAAAATGCAGCAATTGCTCCCAGGCAGGTAGATTGGGGTTTAAAGGGGCACTTTTTTTTTTTTTTTTTTTTTTTTTCCCTGCATGGGAGAAGCAGGAGATGGTAGGAGTGAGAGAAACAGGAGGAAGGTTGGTGAGGGGACTGTGGTGATTTCCCTGTGAAAAGTTTGCAGGCATCTCTCAGACCAGTGGCATTACAAGTTCTGGCATAACGCTGGCACGTAAGTAATAAAAAAAAGGGAGACTCATATAGAGCACACACCAGAAATATCTAGAAGAGTCCACAGCAGCTTATAATAGTTATTACTGGGGAATGAGATTATGAGAAGAGAAGCAGGAGGCTTTACTCATTCATACACCTCAGTTTTATTTGTAAAGACTTTTTGTCATTGAATGTTCCAAATATATACAGAAGTAGAGAGAATAAAAACAAAATAAAATACTTGTACTATGCCCCAGGTTCAACAATTACCAACTCATGGCCCATACTGTTTCATTTTATCCTACTATCCCAGCCCTTTTCTCAATTTTCCAGATTATTTTGAAACAACTTCAAGACATAGCATTCACTAGTAACATGCCAATTGAAAAATGGAAAAAAAGAAACATGTTCTAATATAAAATAAAAAGGAGAAATTAATATGAAATATATAATAATTCAAATACAGCTGGAGTTCCCATTGTCTAGTGAATTTTTTTTAAAAGCAGTAATTGTCATACTTGGCTGATCACTGGAATTTTCTGGGAAACTTTTTAAACATGTAGGTTCCAGAGCCCACCAGGACCCACAGAATCAAAATCTCTGTGGTGGGCCCAGGGATATCTGTGACTAAAAAGTTCCATATATGATTCTGTTGATGAGCCAGGTTTGAGAACAGTTGGTCTACTTAAGATAAACTGTTTCAAGTACCTTCAAGCACTTTGGAAAGACTTAATTCCATATAAGCAGTTGATACGCTAATTACAAATTTGCCTTATCTAGTCATTAAATTAGGTTCCCTAAGGACTATTCTGAATCCCTTGGATTAAAGGAGTAGTTGAATCTAGTTAACCCAGTTCTGATTAGTATATAACTATAAAATAGAAAAACACATTTTCTTTAAATATTCTACAATTCATACTTATTATCGATGTAATACTAGTCTTTGCTATAATTGGTGAAAATGTGTGCTTTATTTTTGGCAGTTGAGTCCCTATTTTAAAGTGGGGAAATGGGATTTCAAAGCAATTAAACAATTTTCCTGAGGACATATAGTTGGATAATGGCTGATCCAGGGCAAATGTAAAACCTGCACTGTGATAGGCCCTTGTGGGTCAATACAAATAATACAGGGTTCTAATATTCCAAGGAGTTAGAGTTTAGTGAGGGAGACACACAAGTGGACATGACTTTAAGTCCATAGACTCAAAAATATCTTCTGCCTAGAGCACTGATCATAAAGTAGTGAGTTGATCTCATTAAACAAGCTCAGGTGCCCAGAAGTGAAACTGTTTTAATTTTTCCAGGGAAGAACTTAATTTCTATTTTCAGCTTTTATTCTAACAACAAATGACACTTTATTTTGGTCAATGTAAGTAATCTTGGTCACTTCAGGATTTCCTGGCCTGTCTCCTTCTGTGGGGTTGAATTGAGTTCCGGGGTGGGGCATCAGAATGCTCGGGTTGGGGAGAAATTAATATTATCTTCCACATTGCAAATGCAGAGCATCTCATCTCATTTCTCTCTGGTTCCTAAGAGCTGGTCCATGTGGATGGCAACTGTAATTCTTTATTCTAAGCACAAGGCCTTTTCAGATCTGGGTCTTAGCTGCTCTCCCAATAGTCTTGGTTATCCGCAGACAGTTGGCTGTTCCATATATTGTGTTGATTTGGAATAATAAGAAATATACATTTTATCTTTGTCCCTGGTTCTTGGCACAGTGCTCCTTAGAATTTCCTGTGAGATAAAAGTGATAGGAGCAACTTTTGTTATCTTTTCAACTACACCTGAGTTTAGGCTAATGAGGCAACTGTTTGCAAGTCCTTCCACATCATCTTTTAGGATAGGAGCTGCTCACTAGAAAGACCAAACTCTGATTAGAAGCTTGGAATTTTCAGGTCCACTGTTGTACCCAGACCTCTCGGTTGGAGGTTGAGTTCAATCACTAATGGTCAGTAATTTTATCAATCACCTATATAATGAAACCTACATAAAGATCCCTACATGACTGGGTTCAGAAGGCCCTGATGCTGAACTTTGGGAAATTCCATGGCTTTTGCCCATTACTGGACTTTACCTCAGAACTGAGCCCAGATCCTTCTTACTCTTGAATCTCCAGATTGATCTGGCAATTCTATTACACACACTGCCTCCAAAAGTCTTGGCTCGGTGTGTGTGTGGCTTGGTGGAGGTAGGTTGGGAGGGGTGGGAGAATGATGGCATGGGTATCCCTCCAGGGACCCACCAGGGTCCATGTTTCTTCCTTCTTACTTAGTGTAGTACAGTACTGGTTCTTGATGTGCCGGTATTCCCACAGAGGCTACTTATTTTTTAGTAGCATAATGACAGTGTGCTTACCTTTGATCTTCTCTCCCCTTTGACTCAGCTCCCCAGATTATAGAATA
Source organism: Mustela nigripes (assembly GCF_022355385.1). Lineage (NCBI taxonomy): Eukaryota > Metazoa > Chordata > Mammalia > Carnivora > Mustelidae > Mustela > Mustela nigripes. The sequence continues at coordinate 93,533,649 of NC_081558.1, forward strand.
TTATGCAGTCTACTATGAGTGGGGATTGGGAAAAAAAATGTCTTTGAATGTCTTTGACCACACACATTCTTTCAAATCTTTTAATTTATGGCATAAACTATGACTTGACTTCTTCAGGGCTTAGAATGTCAATGCCCTCCAGCCAAGACCAGCAGGAACATACTTGTAGTTGAACAAATTTGGCTTATTATGTCATGCAGTGAGGGAGAACACATACCACAAAGAATCAAGGTGTTGTCTGTAAGAGGGTGTTAGAAAGGACTTACAGAATTTGCGCCTGGGTTAAGAGATTTTGAAAGGGTTTAAGAAAATGGGGTTTTGCTCTGGATTGGATGCTGTCAGCAAGTAGGGTAATTCTATGATTGGGTATCTTAATTTTATCTAGCAGGAGGGAAGATTAGACAGAGGCTGAAGCTATAATTGGTAAAGAAGAAGCAGTCATTCATATTAGTTGGGGGAGAAGGATGGGTATTTTTGTAACCTGGAAGGTTTTGCGTTTTGACTGTGTTCAGACATGATTATGGGCTGGCCATGTTTTTGTCTTGATTCATTATGGTTTCATAGTAGCCTTGTCTGACACTTACATTCTTTGAAACTTTTTATGATTTACAGGAGAATACCCGGGTCTATCTGTGGGTGCTGGGCCAGCTCCTAGCAAAACCAAGGCCAGGCTGATAGTATTAAGCCAGGTCCCAAATGCCAGGGGCTATTTTTTTCTTTCTCAGTATATAAAACCCAGATTTATTTTGGTCTGGTTTTGAAACACAAAACCCAAGAATACATTACTTATGTTTTCCTATGTTCCAGAGGTCTAACTTCTCAAAGAGAGGGGAGCCTTGAGATATCAGGTAGTCCTAGAGAAAATGAAATCAAAATTACAATGTTAAATCATTATCTTGTTATCTGTACAATGACATTAGCACACAATTGGTACTATGACGAAGGTAGCATTGTGCAGGGAGAACCAAACACACCCTCTTCCTGGAGAGGTGATTGAGATGACTTTTTCACCAAAAGAGGGAGCAGGAAGAAAAGGTATTCTAGGTAGAAGGAAAAGCATGCATTGGCAGAGCTGGGGGATGAGAGGGTACACTAGAGAAGTCAGTCACGGTACTTGTCTTGATCACAATTCCTTTTAAGTAAAAGCAACAGATTTTACCCCTGTCTAAAGCTGATTGGATCAGAAGTGCTTACTGATCCAAAAGGGTCTCTCTGTAGACTGACTGGTTGGCAACCTATGAGGTTGCCCTGCACATAAAGAGGAGCCGGTTCAATCTGATTTTCTCTTTTTCAGGATTATGGACTAGGAAATGCCAAGGCAAAGAGGCTTTGAGGGGCCAGAGTTGAAGTTTAAGGACCGTGTGAAGAGGATTCTTCAGGAAGTCTGGTAGTCAAGAGGGAATGTGGACAGCCAGAGTTATGGGGTCCTGAGCAGGAACTCAAAGCAGAGAGATGGTAGGTTGAAGGAATAAGCAGTGGGGTGACTGCAAAAGGAAAACCCCTGAGAGAAGATATCGGACTCTTCCTAGGGCAGAGTGGCAACGTGGAAACCACTCACTCCTGCAGTTCCTCTTCTTCTCGGGGTGGAGACTGATTCAACCAGAATCTTTGCTCCTGGAGCTCAGGTCCTTTCCTCCTCCTCAGCACTCCAGAGATAGCCTTACAGTGCTCCTCCTCGGATGCAAACCTATTTGAATTCTTTGAACTGGAAGAGCCCAGCTAAAGCAAGCATAAAGGGAAGTAGGGACCAGACCCTAGTGGGTGTTGTCTGCTTAGACCTGGGGCATGTAGATTAAACCCCTCATCAGACTCATTCAATTGTAAGTGACAGAAAACTCATCTGTTTGGTTTAAGACCAAGTAGCATTGTGTTATCTCATATAACTGAAAAGTCCAGGGGGTAGTTAGCGTGAGGCATGCTGGTTTCAGGGCCTTGGAGAATGTCATCAGGACTACCTTCTCTTGCCTTACACCTTCCTTCTCTACGTGGTCTTTAGGCAGTGTCCTCTCCAGGTTTATGGCCTATGGAATAGGGTGTCTTCTTGGTTGTTTTGGAAAAAATGCTGGGAATGAGGATTAGGCCAGCTGTCTTTGAACAAATACCCATGGCTGTTAATACCTAGTGGATTGGTGGGACTAGCTCTGTTCAACTTCAAGGATAAAATTGAGGGTAGATGCCAGACAGACAAATTTAGCATGTGTCCTCATGTGTCTGTGCTTGTGCATTTAAACACCTTCATTAGTTCTAGCCACTAGGAGATGAGGAGCCTAGACAAGAAGGAGAAACCAAAAAACACAGCCATTATCTGGATACAAATGTGTCTTTCAATTTTAGCAAGAGTTAGTTCAGAAGCCAATATACATTTAATCTGTTTTCATTACTTTTTTTTCCTTTCAAAATAGCTTTGGAATTTGATGTAGTTGGTGGCAGCATGATTAGAGGGTCATAGGAAATGAAGTTCGTAATGAGCCTTGACGGAAACCAGCAGTGTGTAACAGAAGGGTAGTTCCTGGAATTGAAAGGGTTCAATCTGGTTTTGTCGTTTACTGGCTTAAGTCATTTAGTCCTTCTGGGCTTCAGAATCTGCAGTTGGGGATAGTGATAGATATCCTGTAGTGCTATTGGTGAGGGTTTAAATGCAAGATAAAATATTTGGCACATGGGACGTGCTGACTAATGGTAGCTATTGTTATGAGAAGCTTGCTTCCAGGCAATGTGGCTCCACATTCCAAGATCCTCCTGCCTTCAGGCAACACACACCTGATCATTCCAGACTCCCTGTTGGCCTGCTCTGCCTGGGTCTACACCCAGCCAACTCCAGGTAAAGAAAAGCTCTGCTTGAAATTGGTTGGCGAGGAACACTGAAAATTATAGGTTGAATTCAGCGGACAGCAAGTTATCAATGAGCCAAAATAGCCTGATTATGATTAGAGAAAATTTATGTTAAAATTCAGTCTTTTTATTTTCCAAATTAGTTTGTGCCTGTGGTTATTGACTCCTGTTATAAATAACATTCTAAAACCTTGTGCCCAGCAGTTTGTAAAGCAGCCCTAGAACAAGTGTTTGTGTATGTGTACATATGTGTTTGTGTGCACATGTGTTTTGTGTGAATGAGAGGAACAGTGGTGTTGCTGAAGGGACCATGCATCTCCTCAGCACTCCAGAGATAGCCTTACAGTGCTCCTTCTCGGATGCAAACCTATTTGAATTCTTTGAACTGGAAGAGCCCAGCTAAAGCAAGCATAGAGGGAAGTAGGGACCAGACCCTAGTGGGTGTTGTCTGCTTAGACCTGGGGCATGTAGGTCTAAGCCTACATGTAGGTGAAGCTTCTGACTTCATCAGAGGCTGATGAAGTCCCTAGCAGGTGGCAGGATCCTTGTCAAAGCTGTGGCTGGTTCCTGGGGACTGACTGACAGGCTTGCTAGACTTTCACTCGAGGCTATTCTTGCTGGGGCTCTCTGCAGTAGAGTAGGCCTAGACAAAATGTCTCAATGGAGAATTCAAAAGCTGGTTTTGAATTAGAACCTTGCAGCAGCCAGAGCAATAAGAGGCAGTCAGTGGGAACTGGCTCTGTGGCTCATGAGCTAAATACTGGTCCAGAGCGGTGTCATCTATGCATTAATGCATCGGCATTACATTTATTGCAACATCATTTATATTATCTACTTGCTAAGCAGGGAGAGGCCCAGGCTGGACACATCAGACTTTTCAGAGCAACGTGCTGGGGGAATAGAGAAAGGAGTTCAGAGAAGCTATGGCCTCTCAAAGGCAGTGTCTCTGAAGGTCTCCACAGGAAGAGTGCTCTGCAGGACAGGTCTTCTGGGGTGGGGAGGAACCCTCTGAGGGCGACTGCAAACGCACAGCCTCTGGTGGAAGAGTACTTGTCAGAATGGGCCCCTCGTCAGAATGGGGCCCCACGCACAGCATGGCCTCAGGGGCCTGGGGATGGAGGGAGTCACAAGGGCACCACCTGAAGCCTGGGCAGAGACTCCCAGGAAGGGGCTAGGTACTCTCTCTAAGCAGCAGCAGCATGATGTTTTTCTTCTTTTTGGACCAGCTGCAGATGTGAGTGTCCTGAAGCCCGGTGGGCATATGGTCCTTCTTAGCATTTGGGAAGAGCACAGGGATGAATCTGAAATTCCTGCTTCCTTGTTTTATGAACTCGGTTTGTATATTCGATGGATGTACTTAGTATTGTAAGCTGTGCTCATCCTTGTCCAGCTGCGACTCAGCATCTTCCACATCTTGTTTGTATCTGGGGCCAATGGCTACAATTATCATCACTGTCTTCTCTCTAAGATAGCGTTCCATCCACTTCATGATATCATTGCCTCTGATTCTATCCCCAAGTATGTCACTTGCAGTTTGGAAGCCGTTTACTAAAAAAAGTTCACAAATTTCACCACCTCCATGGCTGTGTCCATAGAATAAGTGATAAAGACTTTCCGTAATTCTTCTGGTAAACTGCTTATTTTTGGAGTTCCTCTGGTTGGAAGGTTATTAGGGGGTCTAGGGACAGCAGCTGGGCATGGAGCCTGGGGACCTGGTGGTCTCAGTTCTGCAGGACTCTCTAAGACTTCTCAGGAACTCCAGCTGGATTAGGTGGCTGGTTATACAGTTGGTCCCTCAGGGACCCTGGGGAAGAGTGATCTCTGTGCAGACCTTGTTCTCAGGTGCTGGGGCAGTTCAGGACCACCTTCTGCATGGGGTGCAAGCCCCTCATGCTGGCTCTAGGTAGGAGCTGCCTGTGCACAGCTGGCTGGACCACTTGCTGATAGGCTGCTCGAAGGTAGTGGTGGCCACATGGCACCTGGTGATAGGGACCTCCAGGACAATGGTAATGACAGTTCCATTGAGCATGTGGGGGCGGGTCGGGAGGTGGCATCTGTGCACACACTGCGTACGTCTGAAGTTTAAACTGGGGGAACTCCCTGGACCTGAGAGGTCTGGGGTGGTGCTGGAGAAACACATGGAGGTGAGGGGCAGGGGATGCCCAGGACATCCTGGGGCTGGGAATCCTACATCGTGTCTGTTGAAGGCAGATCTGGAACTGCTCGGTTGCTGTGGGGCTGGGCTGCTGCACCATCTCTTGGCTACTGCCCGAGGAGTCTGATGAGGCATTAGGTAAACTTTGGTCTGATTTGTCTGAGTCATGGCTAGTGAAAGGAGAAGCAGCTGAAAGCTGTGATCCTAGCTGTTGTTTCTGTTTTTCCATTAAAAAACTGATGCTCCGGAGGAGGGCTCCAATCTCAGACTCAGGCTCATGTTTGCTGGCTGCAGAGGAGCCTAAGGGAAAATCTTTGCTCAGGTCTGGGTGTCTCTTCCAGAAGCTGTCTTCACTCTCCTCCAGGATTTTAATGCGCAGGCAGGTGACTTGCTGCGTCACAGGCTGTAAATGATTTGCAATTTTTAGGGGTGGGTGAGCCTGAGAAAATCTCCTGAGGAACACTGAGGGGATTTGAGCGCTGACAAGGGTGCCATATTGGGTGCCATGTTCCTTAGATTTGGAGCAGGTGGTTTGATTCCTCTTCCAGGGAATAGTCTGGGATTGGTTAACTGACTTGGGTATGGTTCTGATTCATCAACCTCCACTGGAATGCTTCAGTTCATTCTAGTTTCTTAGCACCACCAAGGACAGACAGACTGGCCCTCTATAGCATTATGTTGAGTAAAAGTGATGAGAGCACACATCCTCATCTCATCACTGATCTGAAAGGGAATGCATTCAGTTTTTTCCCAGTAAATATGATGTTAGCTGTAGTTTTTTTGTTTTTGTTTTTAAATATGTTCTTTATCAATGTGAGGATGTCTTCCTCTATTCTTAGTTTTCTGAGATTTTTAACAAATCACGAATGGGTATTAGATTTTGTCCAATGCTTTTTCTGCACTGATTGATCATATGATTTACCTTCTTTAACCTGCTAATGTGGTGGATTACATTGATTTTTGAATATTGAACAGGCTTTTCATCCCTGGAAAAAATATCATTCTTTTTAACAGACTGTTGAATTCTGTTTGCTAATATGTTAAGGGTTTTTGCATCTATTCTCATAAGAGATAGAGGTTGGTAATTTTATTTTTTTGAATTGTTTTTGTCTGGATTTGGCATTAGTGTAATACTTGCTTCATAAAATGAAGAGATTGTGTACATTGGTATTAATTCTTCCTTAAACATTTGGTAGGATTCTCCAGTGAAACCCTCTGGGCCTGGAAGTTTCTTTTTTAAGTAGTTTTTAAATTATGAATTCAATTTTCTCAACAATTACAAGGCTATTCCAGTTACTTATTTGTGTGTGTGTGTGTTACATTAGTCACTGTACGGTACATCATTAGTTTTTGATGTAGTGTTCCATGATTCATTGTTTGTGTATAATACTCAGTGCTCCATGCAATACAGGGCCTCCTTAATACCCATCACCAGGTTTACCCATCCCCCAACTCCCTCCCTTCTAAAAACCCTCAGTTTATTTCCTGGAGTCCATAGTCTCTCATTGTTTGTCTGTCACTCCGATTTCTCCCCCTTCATTTTCCCCTTCTCCTAATGTTCTCCATGCTATTCCTTATGTTCCACAAATAAGTGAAACCCTTTGATAATTTACTTTCTCTGACTTATTTCACGTAGCATAATCTCCAGTCCCATCCATGTTGATGCAAATATTGGGTATTCATCTTTTCTGATGACTGAGTAATATTCCATTGTGTGTGGGGACTGCATTTTCTTTATCCATTCGTCTGTTGAAGGGCATTTTGGCTTTTTCCACATTTTGGCTATAGTGGACATTGCTGCTATGAACACTAGGGTGCATATGGCCCTTCTTTTCACTATATCTTTGCTGGGTTTAGGGTAGCTCTATTTTTAATTTTTTGAGGCACCTCCACAATGTTTTCCAAAGTGACTGCACCAATTTGCATTCCCACAAACAGTGGAAGAGGGTTCTCCTTTCTCCACAACTTCTCCAACATTTGTTGTTTCTTACCTTGTTGATTTTTGCCATTCTAACTGGTGTAAGGTGGTATCTCATTGTGGTTTTGATTTGAATTTCTCTGATGGCTAATGATGATGAATACTTTTTCCTGTGTCTGTTAGCCATTTGCATGTCTTCTTTGGAGAAGTGTTTGATCATGTCTTCTGCCTACTTTTTTGACTTGATTATCTGTTTTTTGGAAGTTGAGCTTGAGAAGTTCTTTATAGATCTTGGATATTAACCCTTTTCGGTAGTGTCATTTGTAAATATCTTGTACCATTATGTCTTGTACCTCTTTGTTTTGTTGACTGTTTCCTTTGCTATACAGAAGTTTTTTTATCTTGATGAAGACCCAAAAGTTCATTTTTGCTTTTGTTTCCCTTGTCTTTGGAGACATGTCTTGAAAGAAGTTGCTGTGGCTGATGTTGAAGAGGTTATTACCATTGTACTTCTCTTGGATTTTGATAATTCCTATTTCACATTGAGGTCTTTCATCCATTTAGAGTTTATCTTTGTGTATGGTATAAGAGAATGGTCCAGTTTCATTCTTCTGAATGTAGCTCTCCAATTTTCTCAGCACCATTTATTGAAGAGACTGTCTTTCTTCCATTGGATATTTTTTTCTACTTTGTTGAAAATTAGTTGACCATAGAATTTAAAGTCCATATCTGGGCTCTCTATTCTGTTCTATTGGTCTATGTGTCTGTTTTTGTGCCAGTACCATGCTGTCTTGGTGATCACGGCTTTGTAATATAGCTTAAAATCAGGTAACATGATGCCCCCAGCTCTGTTTTTCTTTTCCAACATTTCCTTGGTGATTTGGGGTCTTTTCTGGTTCTATACAAATTTTAGGATTGTTTGTTCCAGCATTTTGAAAAATGCCATTGGTTTTTTGATTGGAATGGCATTGAAAGTATAGATTGCTCTGGGCAGCATAGTCATTTTAACAATGTTTATTCCAATCCATAGGTATGGAAAGTTTTTCCATCTTTTTGTGTCTTCTTCAATTTCTTTCATGAGTGTTTTGTAATTTCTAGAGTATAGATCTTTAACCTCTTTGATTAGGTTTATTCCAATGTATCTTATGGTTTTTGGTGCTATTGTAAATGGACTCAAATCTCTAATTTCTCTTTCTACAGTTTCACTGTTAGTGTATAAGAAAGCAACTGTTTTCTGTGCATTGGTTTTGTATCCTGCCACATTACGGAATTGCTGTATGTATTCTAGTAATTTGGGGTGGAGACTTTTGGCTTTTCCACATAGAGTACCATGTCATCTGTGAAGCGAGGGAGTTTGACTTCTTTGCCAAATTGAATACCTTTCATTTGTTTTTGTTGTCTGATCCCTGTTGCTAGGACTTCTAGTAATATGTTGAACAATAGTGGCAAGAATGAGCATTCTTGTCCTGTTCCTGATCTCAGTGGGAAGGCTCTCAGCTTTTCCCCATTGAGAATGATATTCATTGTGGGTTTTTACATAAATGGATTTTATGAAGTTGGGGAATGTTCCCTCTATCTCTAAACTCTGAAGAGTTTTAATCAGGAAAGAATATTGAATTTTGTCAGATGCTTTTTTTTGCACCAATTGAGAGGACCACATGGTTCTTGTTTCTTCTCTTACTTCTTTTTTATTAGTTGAATTTTGGTAGTTTGTGTTTCTTGAGAAAGTGGGCCATTTCATCTATTGTTACGTATGTGTGTGGAGTTGTATGTGGTGTTCTTTCACTTTTCTTTTGATGTTTGTATGGTCCATTGTGATATCCCCTATTTAATTTGTGATATTGGTAACCTGTGTATTCTTAATTTTTCCTTCTTGGTCTTGTTAGAAGTTTATCAATTTTATCAGTCTAATCAAAGAAACAGCTGTTTGTCATTGATTTTTCTTTAATGTCTTACTGATTTCAATGTCATTTATATCTGTTTTTATCTTTATATCTATATTTATATCTGCTTTTATCATTCCTTATCATTCTTTATCTTTCCTTCCACTTGCTTTGGGATTATTTTGCTTTACTTGTTTTGATTCTTGAGTTGGGAGCCTAGATTACTGATTTTAGACTGTTATTCTTAGTGCTATCAAATTTCATTTAAGCACTGTTCTAGCTGTGCCTCACACATTTTGATAGTTTGTGTTTTTATTTTCATTCAGTTCAATTAATTTTTTATTTCTTTGAAAGTTTATCTTTTACCTAAGGATTATTTGGAAATATGTTATTTAGTTTCCAAGTATTTTAAGATTTTTTCCTTTATCTATTATTGAACTTTTGTTTGATTCCATTGTGGTTGTAGCGTACACTCTTATGATATTAATTCTTCAAAAATTTGAGGCTTATTTTATAGTTCAGGACATGATCTCTCTTGGTATATGTTCCATGAGCTCTTGAAAAACATGTGGGTTCTGCCATTATTGTGTGGAGTGTTCCATAAATATTGATTAGATCTTGTTGGTTGAATGCATTGTTCATTTCTTTTGTATCTTATTTTCTGTCTAGTTCTACAAATTGCTGAGAGAGGGGTGTTGAAGTCTCCACTATATTTGAGGATTTGTCTCTTTCTCTTTTTAGTTTTTGTCTTATTTGTCTTGCAGTGTTCCTGTTTTGTGTATACAAGTTGAGAATTGCTGTCTTCTTGGTGAACTGGCCCTTTTATCCTTATATAATGTCCTTTTCCATTTCTGGTAATTCTCTGCCCTGAAGTCTACTCCCACTTTCCTTAGCTACTGTTTGTATTATTTTACTTTCAACCTGCCAATATCATTATGTTTGCAATGAGTTTATTGTAGATAGCACATAGTTGGGTGAGATTTTTAAATTCCCGCTGCCAATCTTGGTCTTTTAATTAATACATTAAAGTCATTTACATTTAATGTAATGATTGATATGTAAATATTAGTATTTTAATATGTTAATAAGCCTGCCCTTTTATTTTTTGTTTCCTCATTATTCTTTTTTTTTTTTCCTGCCTTCCTATGCATTGCTTGAACATTTCTTTAGAATTCCATTTTGATTTATGTATGGTGCTTTTGAATGTATCTTTTTGTATAGTTTTTTTAGTGGCTGCTCTAGATATTACATTATATATACACGTAACTTATTGAAGTCTATTGATGTTGTTATTTTACCAGTTTGAGGGTAGTATAGAAACCTTACCTCTTTTATGTCCCTTTACTCTCTCCCACTTATAATGTAGTTGTCTTAAATATTTCCTCTATATTAGAGGAATCTATATGAGAACCACATGATTCTACAATTTTTGCTTCACTATCAATTATAAATTAGACCACTCCAATGGAGAAGTCTATTTTATTAACCCATAATTTAGCTGTCATGTTCTTTCCTCTTTCTTGATGTTCTAAGGTTCCTTCTTTTATTATTTCCTTTCTCTTTGGAGAATTTTCTTTAACTTTTTTTTTTTTAAGATTTCATTTATTTATTTGACAGAGAAAGAGATCACAAGTAGGCAGAGGCAGGCAGAGAGAGGGAGAAGCAGGCTCCCCACTGAGCAGAGAGCCCGATGCAGGGCTCGGTCCCAGGACCCTGAGGTCATGACCTGAGCTGAAGGCAGACGCTTAACCCACTGAGCCACCCAGGCACCTCAAGCCTTTTTTTTTTTTTTTTTTTTATCTTAAAAGGAAAGAGAGGTCTGTGGATGGGGTGCCTGGGTGGCTTAGTCAGTAAGTGTTGGACTCTTGATTTCAGGTCAGGTCATGATCTTGGGTTTGTGAGATAAAGCCCTGTGTTGGGCTCTGAGCTCAATGGGGAGTCTGCTTGAGATTCTCTCTCCCCTTCCCCCTATGTCCCTGCCTCTGCTGATGCTCTCTCTCTAAATAAATAAATAAATAAATCTTTTTTTTTTTTTTTCCTTTAAGGAGAGGTCTGTGGTAACAAATTCTTAGTTTTCCTTCTCAAAATTCCTGCCTCATTTGCCTTCCTCCTTGGTTGGTCAGTGACCTCACTGCATCCTTCAGGAATACTTTCGTTTCTCCAGAGCTAAATATTCAAGTCTCTCTGCTCCTGTATTGACATTTTCTGTCTTTTGCTACAGTGTAAGAGCATCCTTCAATGTGTGTTAGAATCCTTTCCCCTCTCATCTTCCTTAGATCTCTCTCCCTGCAACCACTTTTTTTTCATTCCTATATCTTTAGTCTTTCCCATACTACTGGATCATTCCTGAAAGCCTAAGTACATGTTCAAATAACTCCCATCTTGAAATGAAATAGAGTAAACCAAACACCATGCCTTCTTTGATATCAATTCCCTCTGTAGTCACAACCCTTTCTGAGCAAAACTTCTTGAGCTGTTTACTCCTGCTGTCTTCATTTTCTTATTCCCCACTAAAAAGGAGAATCACAGACCATCATCCTTGATTAACATGGATGCAAAAATTCTCAACAAGACTAGCAAATCAAATCTTACAGTACATTAAAAGAATTATTCACCACAATCAAGTAGGATTTATTCCTGGGCTATAGGGGTGGTTAATATTCACAAATCAATCATTCTGATACACCACATTAATAAAAGAAAGGATAAGAACCATATCATTCTCTCAATAGAGGCAAAAAAGGCACTTGACAAAATATAGCATCCATTCTTGATAAAAGCCCTCAACAAAGTAGGGGTAGAGGGAACATACCTCAACATCATAAAGACCATATAAGAAAGACCCACAGCTAATGTCATCCTCAATGAGGAAAAACAGCTTTTCCTCTATGATCAGGAATAAGATATGGCTGTCCATTCTCACCATAACTATTTTTTAGTATTTTTAAAAATTTTTTTTAATTTTTAAATAAACATATAATGTATTATTAGCCCCCAGGGGTACAGGTCTGTGAATCACCAGGTTTACACAATTCACAGCACTCACCATAGCACATACCCTCCCCAATGTCCATAACCCCACCACTCTCTCCCGACCCCCCTACCCCCAGCAACCCTCAGTTTTTTGTGTGAGATTAAGAGTCTCTTATGTCACCATAACTATTTAATGTAGTACTGGAAGTCTTAGCCTCAGCAATAAGACAACAAAAAGAAATAAAGAAATAAAGAGCATCCAAATCAGCAAGGAAGAAATCAAATTTTCACAATTTGCAGATGCCGTGATACTCTATGTAGAAAATTCAAAAGACTCCACCAAAAAATTGCTAGAACTAATATCTGAATTCAGCAAAGTTGCAGCATATAAAATAAATGTCTAGAAATCTGTTACATTTCTATGCACCAGTAATGAAGCAGCAGAAAAAGAAATGAAGGGATTGATCTCATTTGCAATTACACCGAAAACCTAAGAATAAACCTAACCAAAGAGTTGTAAAAGAAGTATACTCTGAAAACTATAGAACACTTCAGAAAGAGATTGAAAAGGACACAAAGAAATGAAAAAATAGTCCACGCTCATGGACTGGAAGAAGAAATGCTGTTTAAATGTCTATACTTCCCAAAGCAATCTACACATTTAATGCAATCCTTATCAAAATCCTTATCAAAATCAAAATCCTGGGCGCCTGGGTGGCTCAGTGGGTTAAGCCTCTGCCTTCAGCTCAGGTCATGATCTCGGGGTCCTGGGATCGAGTCCCGCATCGGGCTCTCTGCTCATCGGAAAGCCTGCTTCCCTCTCTCTCTCTGCCTGCCTCTCTGACTACTTGTGATTTCTCTGTGTGTCAAATAAATAAATAAAATCTTTAAAATTAAAAAAAAATTAAAAAAAAATCAAAATCCTTATCAAAATGCAATCTTTATCAAAATCCTTATCAAAATACTAGCAGCATTTTTCACAGAGCTAGAACAAATAATCCTAAAATTTGTACAGAACTGCAGAAGACCCTGGGTAGCCAAAGAAATCTTAAAAAAGCAAAGCAAATCTAGAGGCATCATGATTTCAGACTTCAAGCTATATGACAATGCTGTAGTCATCAAGACAGTACGGTACAAGCACAATGACACATAAATCAGAGGAACAGAATAGAATACCCAGAAGTGGACCCACAACTATATGGTCAACTGATCTTTGACAAAGCAGGAAAGAATATCCAATGGAAAAAAGACAGTCTCTTTAACAAATGGTGTTGGGAAAACTGGACAGCAACATGCAGAAGAATGAAACTGAACCATTTGCTTACACCAGACACCAAAAAAATTCAAAATGGCTGAAAGACCTAAATGTGAGACAGGAAGCCATCAAAATCCTAGAGGAGAACACAGGCAGCAACCTCTTTGATCCTGGCCATAACAACTTCTTACTAGACACATCACCACAGGCAAGGGAAACAAAAGCAAAAATGAATTTTTGGTACTTCATCAAGATAAAAAGCTTCTACACAGTGAAGGAAACAATAAAAAAACTAAAAGGCAGCTTATGGAATGGGAGAAGATATTTGCAAACAACATATCTGTTAGAGGGTCAGTATCCAAAATCTACAAAGAACTTAGCAAACTCAACATCCAAAAATAACCCAGTTTAGAAATGGGTAGAAGACATGAATAGACACTTTTCCAAAGAAGATATCCAGACAGCTAACAGACATATGAAAAGATCCTCAACATCACTCATCATCAGGAAAATGTAAATCAAAACCATGAATGAGATACCACTTCACACCTGTCAAAATGGCTAAAATTAACACAAGAAACAACAGGTGTTGGTGAGGATGTGGAGAAAGGGAATCCTCTTGCTTTGTTGGTGGGAATGCAAATTGATATAGTCACTCTGGAAAACTGTGTGGAAGTTCCTCAAAAAGTTAAAAATAGAACTACCCCATGACATAGCAATTGTACTACTAGGTATTTACCCAGAGGGTACTAAAATACAGATTTGAAGAGGGATATGCACACCAATGTTTGTAGTAGCATTATCAACAATAGCCAAACTATGGAAAGAGCCAAATGTCCACTGTCCATTAACTGAAGAATGGATAAATATGGTGCATGTTTGTGTAATGGAATATTACTCAGCCATCAAAAAGAATGAATTCTTGCCCTTTGCAATGATGTGGATAGAGTGAATTATGCTAAGTGAAATAATTCAATCAGAGAAAGACAAATACTGTATGATTTCACTCATGTGTGGAATTTAAGAAACAAAACAGATGGATATATGGGAAGGGGAGAAAAGAGAAAGAGAGGGAAACAAACCATAAACAAACCATTTTTTATCTTAAAAAATAAATAAATATTTATTTATTTGAGAAAGAGACAGAGAGAGAGAGAGTACAAGGAGGTGGAAGGGCAGAGGGGTGAGGGTGAGAGAGAAACAGACTGTTGAAGGCAAAGCCTGATGTGGGGCTCAATCTCACAGCCCTGAGGTCATGACGCCAGCCAAAGCCAACCGTTGGATGTTCTACTGATTGAGTCACCCAGGCACCCCATAATATACTCTTTAAAAAAATAAAAAAGATTCTATTTATTTATTTGACACAGAGAGATCACAAGTAGGCAGAGAGGCAGGCAGAGAGAGAGGAGGAAGCAGGTTCTCTGCTGAGCAGAAAGCCCAATGTGGGGCTCAATCCCAGGACCCTGAGATCATGGCCTGAGGTGAAGGCAGAGGCTTAACCCACTGAGCCACCCAGGCGCCCCCATCCCCCGACCATATACTCTTTTTTTTTTTTTTTTGAAATATTTTATTTAATTATTGGAGAGAAAGAAATGGAGATAGAGAGGGCAGGAACAGGGAGGAGAGGGAGAAGTATGCTACCCACTGAGCAGGGCGGCTGACATGGGACTTGATCCTAGGACTCTGGGATCATGATCTGAGCTGAAAGCGGTCGCTTAACCAACTAAGCCACCCAGGTGCCGGAGAAGGTCCCGACCATATACTCTTAAAGGTAGAGAATGAACAGTGTTAATGGAGGGAGGTGGGTGGGGGAGGGTAAGATTGGGGATGGGTATTAAGGAGGACACTTGTTATGATGAGCATTGGGGTTGTATTTAAGTGATGTATCACTGAATTCTATTTCTGAAGTCAATACTACACTGTATGTTAACTAACTAGAATTCAAATAAAAATTTTAAAAAGTGGCTGAAATGGTAAAATTTTTTTTAATGTATTTATTCTTTTTTCCCAGCTTTATTGAGATGTGATTGACATATAACATTCTGCAAGTTTAAGGTACAATATGTACCATGTGATGATTTAATACATATATACATTGCAAAATTATTGCTGTAATAAGTTTAGTTAAAGCACCCATTAACTTAAATAATTATAATTTTTTATTTTGTAGTGAGAACATTGAAAATCTTCTCTTTTAGCAACCTTCAAGTATATAATACAGCATTGTCAACTATAGCCACCATGCTGAATATAAGATAGCCAGAACTTTGGGGGATCTGGGTGGCTCAGTCCGTTAAGTGTCTGTCTTCGGCTCAGGTCATGATCCCAGAGTAGCAGGATGGAGTCCCATGTCCAGCTTCCTGCTCAGTGGGGAGTCTGCTTTTCCCTCTCCCTTTACCCCTCCCCCAATCCTACTCTCTTTCTCACTCTCTCTCAATTAAATAAATAAAATATTTGCTAAAAATAATTAAAATTTTTTGATTGACATATAATGTATTATTTGCTTCAGGGATACAGGTCTGTGAATCATCAGTCTTACACAATTCACAGTGCTCATAATAGCATATACCCACCCTAATGTCCATAAACCAGTTACTCTGTCCCTCCCCTCCCACTCTCCAGCAACTTTCAGTTTATTTCCTGGGATTAAGAGTCTCTTATGGTTTGTCTCCCTCCTCAGTCCCATCTTGTTTCATTTATTCCCTCCATATCCCCACAACCCCCTTCCTGCCTCTCAAATTCCTTGTATCAGAGAGATTATATGATAATTGTCTTTCACTGATTGACTTATTTCGCTTAGCATAATACCCTTTAGTTCCATCCACATTGTTGCACATGGCAAGGTTTTGTTTTTTGATGATTGCTAAGTATTCCATTGTATATATATATATACCACATCTTCTTTATCCATTCATCTGTCGATGGACATCTAGGGTCTTTCCATAGTTTGGCTATTGTGGACATTGCAGCTATAAACATTTATGTGCATGTACCCTTTCGGATCACTACACTTGTATCTTTAGGGTAAATACCCAGTAGTGTGATTGCTGGGTTGAGCTTAGCTCTATTTTCAACTTTTTGAGGAACCTCCATACTGTTTTTCAGAATGGCTGCACAAGCTTGCATTCCCACCAACAGTTTAGGAGGGTTCCCCTTTCTCTGCATCCTCACCAACATCTGTCATTTCCTGACATTAATTTTGCAAGTCTGACTGGTGTGAGGTGGTATCTCATTGTGGTTTTGATTTGACCCTGATGCCGAGTGATATTAAACACTTTTTTATGTGTTGGCCATTTAGATGTCTTCTTTGCAGAAATGTCTGTTCTGGTCTTCTGCCCATTTCTTAATTGGATTATTTGTTCCTTGGGTGTTGAGTTTGATAAGTTCTTTATAGATTTTGGATACTCGCCCTTTATCTGATATGTCATTTGCAAATATCTTCTCCATTCTGTTAGTTGTCTTTTGGTTTTGTTAACTGTTTCCATTGCTGTGCAAAAGCTTTTGATCTTGATGAAGTCCCAACAGTTCATTTTTGCCCTTGCTTCCTTTGCTTTTGGCCATATTTCTAGGAAGAAGTTGCTGTGGCTGAGGTCGAAGAGGTTGCTGCCGGTGTTTCCCTCAACGATTTGGATGGATTCCTGTCTCACATTGAGGTCTTTCATCCATTTTGAGTCTATTTTTGTGTATAGTATAAGGAAATGGTCTAGTTTCATTCTTCTGCATGTGGCTCTCCAATTTTCCCAACACTATTTGTTGTAGAGACTGTCTTTTCTCCATTAGACATTTTTTCCTGCTTTGTTGAAGATTAGTTGACCATAGAGTTGAGGGCCTATTTCTGGGCTCTCTATTCTGTCCCATTGATCTATGTGTCTATTTTTGTGCCAGTACCATACTGTCTTGATGATGACAGCTTTGTAATCAAGCTTGAAGTCTGGAATTGTGATGCTGCCAACTTTGGCTTTCTTTTTCAATGTTCCGCTGGCTATTCTGGTTCCACATAAATTTTAGATTTATTTGTTCCATTTATTCAAAAAACATTGATGGTATTTTGATAGGGATTGTGTTAAGTGTATATTTAGGTAGAATAGACATTTCACAATGTTTGTTCTTTCAATCCATGAGTATGGAACATTTTTTCATTTGTGTCTTCCTCAATTTCTTTCATGAGTACTTTATAGTTTTCTGAGTATAGATTCTTTGCCTTTTTGGTTAGGTTTATTCCTAGGTATCTTATGGTTTTGGGTGTAATTGTAAATAGGATTGACTCCTTAATTTCTCTTTCTTCTGTCTTGTTGTTGGTGTATAGAAATGCAACTGATTTCTGTGCATTGATTTTATATTCTGACACTTTACTGAATACCTGTATGAGTTCTAGAAGTTTTGGAGTGGAGTCTTTTGGGTATTCCACATAAAGTATCCTATCATCTGCAAAAAGTGAGAGTTTGACTTCTTTGCCAATTCAGATGCCTTTTATTTCTTCTTCTTGTCTGATTTTTGTTGTCTGATTGCTGAGTCTAGGACTTCTAGTACTATGTTGAATAGCAACATCCTTGCCATGTTCCTGACCTTAGGGGAAAAGCTCTCAGGTTTTCCCCATTGAGGATGATATTCCCTGTGGGTTTTTCATAGATGACTTTGATGATATTGAGGTATGTATCCTCTATCCCTACACTGTGAAGAAGAGTTTTGACCAATAAGGGATGCTGTACTTTGTCAAATGCTTTTCAGCATCTATTGAGAGTATCTTATGGTTCTTGTTCTTCTTTTTATTAATGTATTTATCACATTGATTGATTTGTGGATGTTAAACCAACCTCACAGCCCAGGAATAAATCCCACTTGGTTGTGGTGAATAATCCTTTTAATGTACTGTTGGAGCCTATTGGCTAGTATTTTGGTGAGAATTTTTGCATCTGTGTTCATCAAGGATATTGGTCTGTAATTCTCCTTTTTGATGCGGTCTTTGTTTGGTTTTGGGATCAAGGTAATGCTAGCCTCATAAAATGAGTTCAGAAAATTTCCTTCCATTTCTACTTTTGGAACAGTTTTAGGAGAACAGGTATTAATTCTTCTTTAAATGTTTGGTAGAATTCCCCCAGGAAGCCATCTGACCCTGGGCTCTTGTTTGTTGGGAGATTTTTGATGACTGCTTCAACCTCCTTACTGGTTATGGGTCTGTTCAGGTTTTCTATTTCTTCTTGGTTCAGTTTTGGTAACTTATACATTTTTAGGAGTACATCCATTTCTTCCAGATTGTCAAATTTGCTGGTGTATAGTTGCTCATAATATGTTTTTATAATTGTTTGTATTTCTTTGGTGTTGGTTGTGATCTCCTCCCTTTTATTCATGATTTTATTTATTTGGGTGATTTCTCCTTTCTCTTTGATAAGTCTGGCCAGGGGTTTATCAATCTTATTAATTCTTTCAAAGAACTAGCTCCTAGTTTCATAGATCTGTTCTACTGTTCTTTTGGTTTCTATTTCATTGATTTGTGCTCTGATCTTTTTTTTCCCTCTTCTCCTGCTGGGTTTAGGCTTTCTTTGTTGTTCTTTCTCCAGCTCCTTTAGGTGTAGGGTTAGGTTGTGTTCTTGAGACCTTTCTTGTTTCTTGGGAAAGGCTTGTATTGCTGTGTACTTCCCTCTTTGGGAAGATTTTGAGCAGTTGTGTTTTCATTTTCATTTGTTTCCATGAATTTTTAAAATTCTTTACTTTGCTGGTTGACCCATTCATTCTTTAGTAGGATGCTCTTTGTCCTCCACGTATTTGTGTTCTTTCCAAATTTCCTCTTGGATTGAGTTCTAGCTTCAGAGCATTGTGGTCTGAAAATATGCAGGGAATGATCCCAATCTTTTGATACCAGTTGAGACTTGATTTGTGACCCAGGATGTGATCTATTCTGGAGAATGTTTCATGTGTACTAGAGGAGAATGTGTATTCTGTTGCTTTCGGATAGAATGTTCTGAATATATCTGTGATGTCCATCTGGTCCAGTGTTGTCTTTTAAGGTCTTTATTTCCTTCTTGATCTTTTGCTTAGATGATCTGTCCATTTTGCTAAAGTCCCCTACTATTATTGTATTATTGTTGACGTGTTTCTTTGATTTTGTTATTAATTGGTTTATATAGCTGGCTGCTCCCATGTTAGGGCCATAGCTATTTAAAATTGTTAGATTATCTTGTTGGACAGACCCTTTAAGTATGATGTAGTGCCCTTCATCATCTCTTATTATAGTCTTTGGCTTAAATTCTAATTTATCTGATATAAGGATTGTTACCCCAGTTTTCTTTTGATGTCCATTAGCATGGTAAATTGTTTTCCACCCCTTCACTGTAAATCTGGAGGTGTCTTTGGGTCTAAAATGAGTTTCTTGTAGACAGCATATTGATGTTTTTTTTTTAATCCATTCTGATACCCTGTGTCTTTTGATTGGGGCATTTAGCCCATTTACATTTAAGGTAACTATTGAAAGATATGAATTTAGTGCCACTGTATTTCTTGTAATGTGACTGTTACTGTATATTGTCTCTGTTCCTTTCTGGTCTACTACTTTTAGGCTCTCTCTTTGCTTAGAGGACCCCCTTCAATATTTCCTGTAGGGCTGGTTTGGTGTTTGAAAATTTTTTTAGTTTTTGTTTGTCCTGGAAGCTTTTCATCTATCCTTCTATTTTCAACGATAACCTAGCTGGATATAGTAATCTTGGCTGCATATTTTTCTCATTTAGTGCTCTGAATATATCATGCCAGTTCTTTCTGGCCTGCCAGGTCTCTGTGGATAAGTCCGCTGTCAATCTAATATTTCTACCATTGTATGTTACAGACTTCTTGTCCTGAGCTGCTTTCAGGATTTTCTCTTTGTCACTAAGACTTATAAGATTTCGTATTAGATGATGGGGTGTGGACCTATTTTTATTGATTTTGAGGGGGAGGTTCTCTGTGCCTCATGGATTTTGATGTTTGTTCCCTTTGTCATATTAGGGAAATTCTCTACTATAATACCCACCAATATACCTTCTGCCCCTCTCTCACTTTCTTCTTCTTCTGAAATCCCAATTATTCTAATATTGTTTCATCTTATGGTATCACTTATCTCTCGAATTCTCCCTTAATGTTGTTTGTCTCTCTTTTGCTAAGCTTCTTTATTCCCCATAATTTGGTCTTCTTTATCACTAGTTCTCTCTTCTACCTCATTTATCCTAGCAGTAAGAGCCTCCATTTTTAAAAAAAAGATTTATTTATTTATTTATTTGACAGACAGAGATCACAAGTAAGCAGAGAGGCAGGCAGGGAGAGAGAGAGGAGGAAGCAGGCTCCCTGCCAATCAGAGAGACTGATGCAGGGCTCAATCCCAGGACTCTGGGATCATGACCTGAGCCAAAGGCAGAGGCTTTAACCCACTGAGCCACCCAGGCACCCCTAAGAGCCTCCATTTTTGATTGCGCCTCATTAGTAGCTTTTTTAATTTCAACTTGTTTAGATTTTAGTTCTTTTATTTCTCCAGAAAGGGCTTTTATTTCTCCAGACAGCTTTCTCTAATATCTTCCAGACCTTTTTCGAGCCCAGCTAGCTCCTTGAGAATCTTTCTGAACTCTAGTTCTGACATATTACTAGTGTCTGTATTGATTAGGTCCCTAGCTGTCAGTACTGCCTCCTCTTTTTTTTTTTTTTTTTTTCATGGTGAGTTTTCCACCTTTTCATTTTATCCAGATAAGAATATATTAATGAGAGAATAAGATACTAAAAGCGTGGCAAAGTCCCCAGAAATATGTACACTAACCAAATCAGAAGAGATCCAAAACTGGTGGGAGAAGAAAGGGATATATATATATATCTCACCTGGGTGGCTCAGTGGGTTAAAGCCTCTGCCTTTGGCTCAGGTCATGGTCTCCAGGGTCCTGGGAGTGAGCCTCACATCAGGCTCCCTGCTCCGTGGGGAGCCTGCTTCCTGCTCTCTCTCTGCCTACTTGTGATCTCTGTCTGTCAAATAAATAAATAAAATCATATATATATATATGTATCTACATACATATATATATATATATATATATATGTATGTATGAATGACTAGTGAATAGAACAGGGCCACCCACCTACCTGGTTTTGGTTGTACTTTGATCTCTTAGAAGAAATTACCTCCCAAAAATTTAAAGAGAGAAAAACTTATATATACACAAAAATAAGAATAAACATGATGAAGGGATGGAATATGACTGTAAAGATGAAAACTTTAAAAAATTCTAAAAAAGAATTGATAAAATGAGTTGTTGGAAAAAGAAAAAAAAAGAAAAAAAAGAAAAAAAAGAAAAAAAAAAGAAAAAAAAAGGATGGAATGTGCTCAGGCTGGAGACTAGAACAAAGCCATGTGCTAGATTAGGGCTCTTACTGCTAGGATAAATGAGGTAGAAGAGAGAACTAGTGATAAAGAAGACCAAATTATGGGGAATAAAGAGGGTATATTTTGATGTATTAGAAGAAATTGTATCCCAAAATTTTTTAGAAAAAAAAAAAAAAGACCTATATGTATACAAAAAATAAGGTTAAATACAATGAAGAGATAAAATATGACTATAACAATGAAGGTTTAAAGATTTTTTTTAGAAAGTTATTATTAATATAAAACTAGTTAAAAAATGCTAAAAGAGGAAAGAGGAAAAGTTAAAATAATAGAATAAAAATAAAATTAAAAATAATAAGAAAAAAATAAAATTTAAAAATTTAACTTTTCAAGACTAAAGAATCATGGGGGGGACGCCTGGGTGGCTCAGTTGGTTGAGCAGCTGCCTTCGGCTCAGGTCATGATCCCAGCGTCCTGGGATCGAGTCCCACATTGGGCTCCTTGCTCGGCAGGGAGCCTGCTTCTCCCTCTGCCTCTGCCTGCCATTCTGTCTGCCTGTGCTCGCTCCCTCTCTCTCTCTGATAAATAAATAAAATCTTTAAAAAAAAAAAAAGAATCATGGGGAAAAAGTCATGAATTCTATATGTTGCTTTCCGCTAGCTCTGGAGTTCAGCTGTTCTTGATCAGTCAGATTGGTCTTGGCTGGATGTTCTTACTGATCTTCTGTGGGAGAGGCCTGTTGCAGTGATTCTCAAATGTCTTTGCCTGAGGTGGAATTGCAACACCCTTGCCAGGGACTGGGCTAAGTAATCTGCTCAGGTTCACTCTTGGAGCTTTTGTTCCCTGAATGCTTTCCGTAGAGCTTTGGAAGATAGGAATGATAATGGTGGCCTCCCAATCTCTGGCCTGGAGAAGCTGAGTACTTGGGGCCCCAGTCCTCAGTGCGCCCTCAGAGAAAAGCACTCAATCCCTCCTCTCTTCCTGGTTTCCAGCTGCACTCCGAGCTCACCCGGCCTGTGACTGAGTGTTTCTATCTCTGACACACAGCCTTGTTTTGAGTCTCCAAACCCAGCAGATTCCAGTCATATGCTCCTCCTATAGGAGGAAGGTGAGTCTCCCTGGATCCCCACTTGTGGGGTCCCTGCTCGAAAAGCAGTGGTCTGACTGTGCCTTGGATCATGGTTTAAGGTAACCCTGAGCTGAGAACTCCTCCTCAGTTCTGTATCTGCAGCTGGCTTCCCTGTTCTGGTATCTGGTAGCTCTGCCACACTCAGAGACCTCTGATCTGTCTGTAACCCCGTGGGACCTGAGACCACACTGTCCCTGGGAGGGCTCCACCTCTGCTTAGCCTCTGGAGCAATGTTCTTCAGTGAAGCAGACTTCTAAAAGTTCTGATTTTGTGCTCTGCTGCTCCGCCACTTGCCAGGAACTGGCCCCTTCCCTCGCGTTCTAGCTTCCTGTTGCTTTGGAGTCACTTCTCCGCATGTCTACCTTTCAGAAAATGGTCAATTTTCTGTTCCTAGAATTGCTGCTCTTCTTCTCTTCAATCTCTTGTTGAGTTTGTAGGTGTTCAGAATGGTTTGATAACTAGCTGAACTGGGATCTGATATCGTTTCAGTCTCCTACTCCTCCACCATCTTGCCTTTCTTCCCTGGATTTGCCTTTTAAAAAGAATACTTTAAATGGGTAGAAGAAAGAGTGGAAGCAAGCAACCAGCTTGCAGTCATCCAGGGGGGAATATGAATTGGTAGGGTCAGAGGAAGTGGGAAGATTCTGGAGATACAGGAAGACAAAACTGACTAAAGTGCCATTTTGTCCTCCTGAAAGAGAGTGTTTTCTACAGGGGGTGAGTGGCCGAGGCTTGCAGAGGGAGATAGGACAGAGATGGTGGGACAGTGACCAGGCAGAGGGAGTCACTGGAGTTTGCACATACCTATAGGTCAAGGCTCCTAGGAGTCTCCACCCAGGCAAACAGAAGAATCAGGGAATTGTGTATCAAAGGCCCAGAGCTGAACAAGTGTTTGATGCCTGGGTAGACAGCAGTGGGCTGGAGGACAGGGTGCCAGGAGCTCAGGTGTTTGGCAAGAAATCAGCTACAGGCCACTTAGAAGCATGAGGTAGCCTTAGTGCTGACTCATGATTCTGACTTAGCAGGGTTCTCTGAGCTCTCTGTGAAGGGAGGAGTGTCCCATAGACTGCTGGCCTTCTACCAAGGACAGGCAACAGCAAGTGAATAAAGACTCCCAGCAGTTTTTCCAGTTCTGCCCTCAGGATGCAGAGGTGGGTCACATATGGCGCCTCAGAGATGAGTCCAGCATGCCAGTGTGACAAAAAAGCAATGTGTCCCAAAGTATAATTCTGTGCATACTATTCAAGAAGGGGACATAGTATGTTCCATTGCCCAAAATGTATTTGTTCACAGAGCCCTTTTCTCATGGAACATTTCACAGAATTGGAGGTAAGTTCTGTAGAACTCACTTGGGGAAATGTGCCCCAAAATGGTTAATAACCATTAAGGAGGTATTTATGAATTATGAAGCAACCATGAGATAAGGTGCAGCCAACCCCATCCTGGGAGGTCAGAGATGGCTTTTCAGCTGCAACTTGAAAAGTGTGTGGGAGTCTGCTGGGTGGATAAGCAGCACCTGGGGAAAGTTTGGGAAGGGAAGTGTGCTCCAGATGCTAGGATTGGCTTAGAGACATGAGCACACTCACACATCACACAGGATTTATTTCACTGGGATGAGAATCACTGCTGTGAATGAAAAGACTTTGGACCTGTGGAAGAAAATGTCTGAGACAGGAATGAGTGAAAAATATGGAAGTGTGATGCTAGGATTAGGCTATGTGACTTGGCTAAGAACAAACAACATGGACTTCTTATATCCTTTGCACAGCAGAGGAAAAGGAGCATTTCCTAAGATGGAAGGAGTATCCCTTGGGCCTATTTGGACTTGAGGTTTTGTCCTTGACTAGTTGTATGAATGGTTTATTGGCATTCTGTACAAACAGATTAAAGTGAATTTGTTTATGGCTTTTCAGCCTTAAAATGGCAAAATTCCTTGTTGGGAATTTAGGCTTCCCTAAAACGGGGCGACGTGCTGTTATAATAATAAAGTGACCATAAGAGGGCGCCAAAGACAAAAGTATGTTGTTATTTTTCTGGAGGAATGAATTCAACAGAACATGATCTGAAAATAGGGCATAAAAGGGAAGGAGATGGATCTGAAGAGGGCAGGGAGAGGAAGAAAAGAGAAACTCACTGACAGAGGGTTACAGATTCATTTATGGTGTTGGTAGCAAAGTGTGAAATAGAGAACAAAACAAAATCTACCCACTATTCAGCCAGAGTCTGCTTTAAAAGATTTTAGAAAGGGACTTAATTGTTTTTCCCCCAGAGTATAATTTGTGTTTTGCCTCCAGATCCTGAAAGCATTTGTGGGTGAATAGGCTTCTTCTCTTTGAAGACAATGTCTGTCTTGCTCCAGGCTCTATGTGAAGATAAGCCCTCCAGTTGGTAGGTCAGGAAGGGCTGAGAGGAACAGGGCATTTCTTCCTGCAGTCTCATCCTGGGTTGCTTCTCAGGGAAAGATGAAATTGTTTCAATATATTCAGATTGTCCAGGAGCCACTTAAATGGTCATACTTGTTTTTTGTCTTTCGAATTAGTGAAGCACATCTAGAGTTTCTCTGCTTTTATTTCTAACATGTTTGAGCAATGTATATGCTAACATGTATGAGCAATGCCCCTGAGTTGAAAGCTTTCATAGAATCATAGGATTTTAAGACTTATTCGAATCATTTAAAAATGCATGTTTGGATGGTGAAAAATGAAATGTTTTACCTCTCCTTTCTTAGTGGTTTATATTTATGAACAGCCAAAATGCTAACTTCATTAAAGAAATGAATTTCAAAGAATTCTGTGATTCCATGACAGGCTATTTGGAATGTTTATTAAATAACACAAGAATTTGTCTTGAAAAATTTTTTTTAAAACCCGGAGTATAAAGTAAGAATTGCTCCTTTAAGGAAATAGAGCTCTTTCTCTGATGCCACATCTCCCAGTGAAAGCAGAGGAATTCAGCTTATAAATAACCATCCCTTAGAAAGTCCAAAAGACCCTGAAAACCTTATGCTGGCTGGTCTTCCTTGGATATCCAGAAAACTTGAAATAGATTCACCAAAGAGTATAAACTAATTTGTCAGATTGGGAGACTGGTTTCTAGAGTGAAAGCTTGTGCCTCACTGTATGTATGTATGTATGTATATGTGTGTGTTTGTGTGTGTGTATTTTTCCTCCCCTTTTCCTTTTTTGTGAGGTTGTCAGAAAAAGTTGTGTGGTGTGGTAATTGCATTAGCTTAAGAAGAGCCCACTAAACAATAAAACTCTGATATTGTTTAATGCTGAATGCTGTTTCCATGGAACTGAGGAAGCCGTTTTTATCGAAGAGAAGAACCAGGTACAGAGATAATAAATAAGGTTAGGGATAAATGGGGACCTCATGGATACAGAAGTGCTCAAAGTGGGGACCTCGTGGGGTCAGTATTTTGATGCATCTGTAGCAGATGACCAGAAAGAGATGAAGGACAATGAACTTTTTAGGTTTGTGGAGGACACCAAATCCACAGAACCCTCACTGGACTGAGAGTCAAACATACTCAGCAGGGAGAAAAGGAGGCAGAATTAAATGGGGAGAGAGAGAGGGAGAGACAGAGAAGGGGGTAGAGAGAGAGAGAAAAAAGGAGAGAGGCGAGAGAGACTATAGATCTCTATTGTGCCAAGTGCAAAGTTACAAATGAGGAGTAGATGTGCCAAGTGCAAAGTTACAAATGAGGAGATGCAGCACTGTGTGATAAAGCCCGGGGGTGGCTGTGTGGGCTGTGTGAAAACCTAACTCATCAGTTGGAGACTGTTGCCAAATAGGGGATCTGCTCAGTCTGAGTCTCAGAGGGCTGAGGGTCAAGTTAACCCTTTTATGTGCTGAAAGTTCTGTGTAAGTCTTTTATCATAGATTCTTTTGAAGAAAATGCTTTTCTGCAGCATTTTCTTTTTTCACTAGGTTCATGAACATCTCTGAATGTACAGCTTCATTTGCACTTGGCTCGAGTGCAACAAATACTTGGCATCATTAGTGAAGGTCAAATGGGTCTTACTGTCTGCAGGAAGCAGGTAGAATGTGACCCTGAATCCTGTGCTGGGTCGTTAAAACTATTTTGTCTCTTTTTTGTTGGTGTTGTGATCACGTGTCTTCTCCTTCCCCCCCATCCTCTCCCCTTCTTTCACAAAATATATGAAACCTACAGAAAATAACTGAAATTAACTTCATGAGCATTTTTGTACCCACCACTGTGATTTAGCATTTTAACATTTTGTTATGTTTGTGCCAGATTATTTTTTAAATACATAAAACATTACACATTCAATGGAGGACTCTGTAGCTATCTTCAAACCCTTTCCTTTCTCTCCCTCCTTCCTTCTTTTCTCCTTTCCCAGAACTAACTACTTTCTTAAAGTCTGGTGCATATTTCTTCTGATATTATATTTTCACTGTATAATATATGTTTCTTTCAAAAAGTAATATATTGCTTTTGTGGGGTATTTCTTTTTTTAAATTAAAAGTGTAAGGTTAATTATTTTTTATTTTTTAAAATAATTTTCAATGAACATGTTTTTGACTTAAATTTTAGGTAGTTAACATACAGTGCAATATTGGTTTCTGAGGGAGAACGCAGTGATTCGTTATTTATATACATAACATTACTTACATTACATACATACATAGATTATTTACATATATTACATATTTACATACACCCCGGGCTCAGGATAACCAGTGCCCTCCTTAATACCCATTATGTGAAGGTATTTCTAAAACTTTACCTAAAGGTATGCTATATACATGATTCTGCAGACTGCTTTTGTCATTCACTATTACGTTTTGAAGCAATGTCATGTTGATATATTTAGGTTCAATTTGTTTATTTTAATGACTCCTTCTTAGTTCATTATTTAATATAGTAAAATTAGACAGTCTAGTCACCTTTTGATGGACATTTAGATTTTTACAATTTTTTATTACTTACATGCAATGCTGCAACAAAATGTCCTTGTATCACTCTTTGTGATTCCCTTGAGCATATGGCTAGGAATTTTCTACCAGTGTATCAGATGCTTGCTACCTCTGAGTGCTTCCAGTGTGGCTAGTCCAAAGTGGGCTGTCCTGTGAGTGTAAAATACATACTGGATTTGGAAGTTTTTAGTATTGAGAAAAGGAATATAAAATCTATAATTTAAAAATACCGATTATAGGTTGGAATGATACCTTGGCTATATTGGGCTCAGTAAAAGAAGGCACTAAAATGAATTTTACTTGTTTCTTTTTATTGTTAGCGTGGGTTCTAAGACATTTAAAATTATACATGGGGCTTGCATTTGTGGCTCACATACTTCTATTGGGCAGTGCTGTCCTTAGTATGTTTCTACGATTTCGGTTTTGTGTATTCTCATTTTCTTTCCCATTCCTTCTTTTTGCTCTTAATGGCACTTGGTTTACCTAGGAAGGAGCACCTTTCATTGCAGACTCAACAGTCGTCATTCTTTCTGTGATCTTTCTTCTCAAGCTCTCTCTGGCTTTTAATTTCTGTCTGTGCAAAGTGACTGCTGGGGATACTTGGGTATTTTCAGACACTCTGGATGGCTGAGGGTGTTTGATGTTTGACTCTTGGATAAGAGGGGTGTGACTTCATTATTTATAGGGTTTGGGGGTTATCACAGCCCTCCATTATGCCTTCTTGAAATTATTGGTTTGAGATTCTGCTTAAGGACACAGATTTAGCTTTAAGCTATCACACCCAAACTTATAGTATCTGTGAGTCAGCTTCTCTACCCAAGAAACTGAATAAATCTCTGAAATGCTAATCCATCTTTAAGGAGCCCAATAGTTAGAGTTTCAAGGGAGAGGTTCCCCTCCCTTTCTCCCACACGAACCCTTGCCATTATTCTCTCTAAGAAGGCAGGGATTTGAGACACTCTCAATCCTGCTTGAGACAGGGATTGGGTATGCACCATTCTTGCTGCTATCACGGCAGCCTAAAAGATGGCAGCTAAGCCAAGCTGGAAGGAGCTTCTGTTCCCTATAGTGGTGGCTCCCCCATGTGTGACACGGCTCTGCTCTCTCAGCTTCACCATTTCCAATGAGAAAATAAATTGCCTCTGTGCAGTCGCATGCAAAGTAGAGAGTACTTTTAGCTGGCTGGAGCCGGGAGGTTGATAGAGAGCCGGAGTTGCGTGCACCAATTGTTAGTGGGTAGAGCAAGGGATGATTTTTCATTGTCTGCTGAACTCTGAACACACCCTCTTGGAGTGGGTCTCAAATTTGAAAACGAATCTTCCCAGTAGCCTTTCCAACCTGCTTGATTTTAGAAGGATGGAGCTGTTGTCCAGATTTTTCAAAAATCCACAAGGTTGAGTGGCACAGCTTATATTTTAGCAGAAATATTTAACACTTTGATCTACCAAGGCTTTGTCCACACAAAGGCAGAGACTGCTGTGATTAAAGGTGGAAGTTTGTAGTTAGGCGGAGCTAGATTTGAACTGCAGCTCAGTCACTCTAGCCCTGTGGACTTGGACAAGGTACAAGGTACCCTAAGACTCATTTTCTATAGCTGGAAAATGGGGACAACAGTAGCATTTAACTTCTCTGTTACTGGAATGATGGTAACCATTATTACAACTATTATAATGCAGACCCAATTTGGATAGGTAAAGTTGCATCAAGCAAGTGGATCCTTTGGGAACCAATTGGTTGTGTGGTTGACTTGAACCAGTTGATTTCAGGCTTACTCTGAGATGTTTGCCTTCATTACATGAGTCAATTTTTCCAGAAGAGCAATTTTCAAAGGGTACCCTGCCCCACCACTAGGAATGCTATACCAGGATTTTGAGAAAACATGGTCTCCCAAAATTATATTACATTTTATATTATGATTTAAATTTGGAAAATTTTATAAAAGCAAAACTTATTTTTATTCCACACTCCTAACTGTGGTCAGAAAGTATGACCAAATCTTGCTTGGTAGGGCTGTGTGGAATATAGATTCTAAGAGTGATCTTCAAGGAGGGGTGAGATAGCTATATGTGAAATTTTTGTGATAATCACAAAACTTCTTTAGAACTGATTAATTCCCCATTTCACCTGCATTTCTGCAGTTTGGTTACCTGCTACTACATGCATGTGAGTGTCTTTAAGCATTGCAATGATTAGATCAGGATAATAAATCTGTTCCTGGCTAATTTTCTTATTGAGCTTCTTCTATAAAAATATAATTTAATTTAATCTGTTGATTGTGGTTATAAGAAAATTCTATCCAAGGCATGATGGAGGAAAAGAGTCAGGTAGGGCTACACCATATATTTTCTAAGAGCATGATGTCACTTTAAAGGGGATAAAAATTGGTGATTGGGGGGGTGCCTGGGTGGCTCAGTGGGTTAAGCCTCTGCCTTCAGCTCAGTTCATGGATCAAGCCCTGCATCGGTCTCTGTGCTCAGCAGGGAGATTCCCTTCCTCTCTCTCTGCCTACCTCTCTGCCTACTTGTGATCTCTGTCTGTCAAATAAATGAATAAAATCTTTAAAAAATTGGTGGTTGGGAAACAAAAAAAAAAAAAGAAAGAAAAAATCTAACTTTTTGTATGTCTACAGTAGAGTTATGTATGTATTACATAAACAGATAAACAGCCTATCTGTGGTATTAAAATCTAATGGGGGAAGCAATTAGGGAAAAATACCTAAAATGGCTGCATAGGGGGATGATGATGGGAAAAGTCTGAGGAACACGGCCTTGCTTCATGTGGTTCATCTGGGCTGATTCTGGTTTGGTGAAGTGGTGGGCTCTCAAGGACCAAATGGTCACTCTCAGCGTTCCTCAGGAGCCCCCCCAGATGTACTCAACTCCCCCACGAGGCCTTCTGTGTGGAGGGTCCTGGATTGAAAATCCTCCAGCTTCTTTTATACTTCATAAACACATTACCTTAATGAGCCCGCTTGCAACAGCTGCCTTACCTCATTTTCTTTCTGCTCTTCAACTTGGCCTTCAAAACCTATGCCTTTTATATTTCCCCTGCTGTTGCTATTTACTTCTAAAATAAGAGCGAGAGAGAGAGTCCCACTGATGGGTGCATCTCAGTTTTGCCCCTGACCTTATGACTCTTAACTTTCAAGCAAGATATAATTAGTTGGGTGGGTGAGTTTTTGTGTTAATCCACATTATAACTGTTCTTTCCATTCACACAGTCAGCTTCACCCAGGGCTGGGCTCCCCAGGCAAAGGAGCCAGTTGCTGCCTGTGGGGCTGGAGCTGAATGTTCCTTCCCTCCCCATGGCCATGCAGACCTGAACCTGCTTTCCTTCCTTCCACCGCAGGATTTTATTTAGGTCTCTGATGTTTTTGTTCTTATCTCACTATATGCAAGTGACGCCAAAAATCACACATGGCCCTAAATCTTCATTTCTCCGGCTAAAACATTTCCATTTCCATGATTCCTGTGCTTTTGTTAACTAGCAAAATTTCAGTGATGCTTAGAAAATCTGCCATTACCAAATAAATAGAGACCATAATATAATGATGAATAAGAAGATAATGAAAGACTTCTTTTTTTTTTTTTTTTTTTTTTGGTTTGCCAACCAAAATTGGGGTAGTAAAATTTTACTTTCCTTTGGATGTTTTCTACTTTCTTCACAAGTCGTTTTTGTCTGTGTTTTGGACTTCTGAGGTAACACAGCTTTAGCTTAATATACTGCTAATGCTGGAGAAGGTCAGCATGCAGGACATGGCACAAGGATCCTCTGAAGGTCAGGTGTTCCTGGAACTAGGCCAAGAAAGGGCAACCTTTGCAAGAGGAAGGCAAGAAGTAATCCCATGTGCGGCTTATGTCTGATTCAGGCACAACTCCTGGAGTCCTTTCATCCTCCAGGACAAGTGGATGAATGGTTCGGAACACTTTGCTAACATAGGAACAGATAGACACGACCCATGGGACAGACTTCCAGAGTCCTACACATGCCTGTGATTGGGGAGCCTCTTTAGCTGAGCCACTAGACTTCCATGTGGCTTTGTCCCAGAGAATGTGGAGAAAGATATTTCTTTGTCTAGATTTGATGTTTACTCGCATGTAAAATTTTTGCTTCCCTCTTTAGACAGAAACGTAAATGGAGGTATAAATATGTTCTCATCGTGTTAGATGCTTTTGCACGTGCTGTTTCTTCTACGTGGAATAGTCTGTTACCATTTGTGCAACTGACAAATTGATTATTTGGTGAAGTGTGTGGTTTGTTTGTTTTTAAAGATTTTGTTTATTTATTTGGCAGACAGAGATCACAAGTAGACAGAGAGGCAGGCAGAGAAAGAGGGGGAAGCAGGCTCCCCATGGAGCAGAGGTCCTAATGTGGGGCTCAATCCCAGGACACTGAGATCATGACCTGAGGTAAAGACAGAGGCTTAACCCACTGAGCCACCCAGGTGTCCCTGAAATTGGTGGTTTTAATGTACATTTTCCTAACAGTGCATATGTTTTTGGCCATTTGAATTTTCCTTTTATAGAATTGACTTTTCATCTATTTCTATTAGATTATTGTCATATTTTTCTTTACATATTATTTTTTAACCTATCCTAATAATATTTTTTCTGTTGGTTATTTATATTGCAAATGTGTTCTCTAAACTATGGTATATTAGAAAATTAATATTTAGATTAGTTATTTTAGAATAAATTATGTTAATTTGTAATTGTGACATGAGACATAATTCTGGACTATGAAATATATTTAATTTTATAAGAAAATACCACATAGGCCTTCAAAGTAGTTTTACCATTTTTTACTTTTATCAGCAACATATCAGAATTCCAGTTGCTTCACATCCTTGTCAACATGTGGTATTGTTAGTCTTTAATTTTAGATGTTTTGGTGAGTATGAAGTGGTAGCTCATTGTGATTTTAATTTGTTGAAGTTATTAAACACATTTACACATTACACATTAAACACAATTATTAAATGAATATTAAACACATTTTTATATACTTATTGGCCATTTGGATAACTTATTTTGTGATGTAGTTCAAGGATTTTTGACTGTTAGAACATCCTTGTGTACTGGAATGAACTACTTGGTCATCACCTAAGTTTTTCATATTTTTCTTTATTCACTTTGCCAATAATTTATTTACTCTTTTTAAGTCTTTGTTCAAAAGAGGGATTAACCTACAATTTTTCCTCCTTGATTATCTCCTTGTCGTGTTTTGTATCAAGGTTATATAAGCTTTGTTAAATGAGTTGAGAACCTTCATCCTTTTTTGTGCTTTGGGACATTTTGATAAGGTCGGAGTTATCTGCTTCTTGAAAATTTGATCAAGGGCACCTGGGTGGCTCAGTCACTGAAGCATCAACTTTGGGTTCAGGTAATGATCCCAAAGCCCTGGGATGGAGCCCAGCATCAGGCTCCTTGCCCAGTGGGGAGCCTGCTTCTCCCTCTCCCTCTGCCTGCTGCTCCCCCTGCTTGTTTTTTCTCTCTCTCTCTGTAAAATATACAAATAACATCTGTAGAAAAAGAAAATTTGATCAAATTTAATTTTAGAACTGTCAGGGCTTGATGCTTTGATTGACTATGGTTCTATTTCAATATTCTCTTTCCTCTTTAGACAATTTTGGCAATTTATTTTTTTTATGTCCTCTAAGTTTTCGACTGACTAGCAAAAAGTTTTCTATAGCATTTCCTTTTGATTTGTAAACATCTACTGAATCTGTGTTTTTTTTCCCCAAAGAATTTCTAGAATTATGTTTGTATGCTTTCTTTTTTATGTTTAGTTCCTTGATCAGTTTTCCCAGAGATTTGTCTTTTCCCTTCCTTCCTTCCTTCCATCCTTCCTTTTTTTCCTCCTTCCTTCCTTCCTTTTTTCTTTTTAGAGAGGGAGAGAGAGAGAAAGAGAGAGAGAGAGTGTATGAGAACACATTCAGGAAGGTGTGGAAGTGGGGGAGAGGCAGAGGGAGAGGAAGAGAGAGAATCCCAAGCGGGCTTCATGCCCAGCACGGAGCCGGGCACGCTTGATCTCACAACCCTGAGATCATGACCTGAGCCGAAATCACTTAATCAGCTGAACCACCCAGGTGTCCCAGATCCTTCTATTTTTGTTGTTGTTGTTGTTGTTGTCAATTTCATCTTTTATTTATTACTATTTTATTATTTCTTATTTCTGTCCTTCTAATCTTTGATTTTACTGGTTTCTTCTCCTGTCTTCTTGTGGTGGATGCCTACTTTGTTGGCATCCTAATTCTATTTTTCTTTCTCTCTCCTTTTTTAAAAATATGCATTCAAGACTACAAATTTTCCTCTAAGTACCTCTTTAGGTATATCTCACAAATTTTGATATGGAGTTTTTCTAGAATTCAATTATAAATGTTCTATACTTTGGTGACTTCTTTGTTCCATGGCTTATTTAGAACTATCTTTTATAGTTCAAAATTCATGGGTCTTTTCGGGTAAGGTAATCTTTTCTTATGAGTTCTAATCTTACTGCATTGTAGTTAGAACACATACTCTGAGTTGGTTGATTTGAATGACACAAGTATCATCCCTTGACTCTAAAATCCAAACACTTCAAAATCAGGATTAGTGAGACCAAAGAGAGTGAAAAGACCAGACAAAGTTAGTTCTTTGAATAAAACCCCACAAAGGAAGAGGAGTCCTTCTGTGAGGTTAATTCAGTTGTGAACCTGTGTTCAGGTCTCATGGGGAGTGTTGTTTGAAACACCTGGCTTCCTGGTGTGGTTCTTTAAGGATGCAGGCAATTCTGCCAACCACAATCTGAGTAACTGAATACTAAATTGAGTGTTTTAGCTGAAACCCAAAGACAATTGAGTGACAGATACCATAGCAAGGGGCCAAACCATGATTCAAGTTTTCAGTGAAAATACTAAAAACTATTTTTCTGTCTCTTAAATATACATTCACATTAGGGATGAAAACAGTTGGGTTTTGGAGATTAGAGAGTATTTCTGAAGAGAATTTCTTTGTTAAGTTCTTCCTTGTGAGTATCCCCTGTCCTCACCATGGGAGGGGTGAATTAGGCCTGACTTTGCCTCAAGCCCAGAAACAGGCATGTCAGTGGACTACTCAGAGTTTCTGTGACCCAATGACAGTGGCTTTCTGTCTGGCTCCCCACTGGGTAAATCTTATAAGACTGAGAGAAGGGCTATCTTAACTACTGGTGGGTGATTTGAGGCAGTGTCTGTGTTGGGATCACCCCATGTCAGGGAGCGGGGCTTGAGTGTTTCCAAAGGGCTAGATGACTGTACGTGCATGAAGGAGCTGAATTCCATTCAGTAGGGGCTTCTGGAAGGGTCAATGTGACCCAAGTGACAGAAACTGGAGGTAGACTTCCCAGGGTTTGTGGACACAGGAAAGTGACCAACTAGACTAGAGATGGATTTACCTGGGTCAAGGACACTCTCGGTGAGAAATCAATGGGAAACTCGAATGTGTAGAAAAGTGCTTCGCAAGAGAATCAGGGTAGTATATGCCATGAGTAAGAACTATGGAACTTAGGATAGTACCAGTCAAATAACAGCTTTCCTGCTCCCCTACCCTCTTCTCGCTGTGTCTCCAGTCTTGGAAAGTCAGAAACAGCTGCTAGGAAATGAGAGAGGTGAGCAAGGATGATGGAAGTCAATTTTCCCTCTTCTCAGGTAGCAAGCCAGTGTTAGGGAGAGAAAGAGCAGCTGTAACTTCAAATGTAGTTAAAAGTTTTGACTAAACATGGGACTAGGTATTCTAATTGCCCTTTTGAAACTCTGCCTATAGGCCCTTTTTTTCTTACAAGTCATTAGAAAAGTCGTGGAACCAGCATGAGTTTTATACAGAGGCAGAAGTACTTACTCTACTGAATAAATTTTTAAGTGATACAGAAAGACAAAATAGAAATGCTTTGTGTTTGCATTCCATGAATTGTGCTTATTCAGTATATTGCTTTTATCCAGCATAAAGTAGAATTCTTGAGTCTCTCAGAAAATTATTGCTTTTATAGTGTTGCAGTGTGAAGACACTGATGACCAAAGAGGATAATGGGGCAGTAGGTAATAGTATCAGCGTTGGCAATTCTCTTTCATGCTTATCCTTAAGGAGGCAAACTTTGGGATATCTTTTTAAGAATCTTTCTGTGTGGTGCTTGCCTTGAGTCACATGAGGACCTGCTAGGCCATGACTGGTTGTTGAAGCTACCCGATGTTCCTGAATCTTTGCCTCCAAATAGAGGCAGGGTTCTGCTTCTGGGCTCTGTGTGAGGATATAGGATCAGGGTGACCTGTAGTTATGGTAAAATACTACTGTCATCACTGAAGGGCCTTTTCCCCTATGTGCCCATATGTGTATATGGATACTTACCACATCACATTGTAATTATCTGCTTATATACTGTATTAGTCTTGTTGGTTACCATAAGAGAATAACACAGACTGAGTAGCTTAAACAACAGAATTTAATTTTCTCACAGTTTTAGAGACTCCACTGAGGCACCAAGATTGGTTTCTGGCAAAATATTTCTCTTTGGTTTGTAGATGGCCACCTTCTCACTATGTCCTTATATGGTGTTTCCTCTGTGTGCACTGAAAGCAAGAGAGCTCTGGTGTCTCCTTCTCTTCTTATAAGGACACCATGTTTTTTGG
This sequence comes from Mustela nigripes, assembly GCF_022355385.1. Classification (NCBI taxonomy): domain Eukaryota; kingdom Metazoa; phylum Chordata; class Mammalia; order Carnivora; family Mustelidae; genus Mustela; species Mustela nigripes. The sequence continues at coordinate 93,569,708 of NC_081558.1, forward strand.
GTTAGGTCCCCACCCTTGTTACCTAATTTAACCTTAATTATTCCTTTAAAGGCCCTATCTCTGGATATAGTCATATTTGGGGTTAGTGTTTCAATATATGAGTTTTGGAGGATTCAGTCCATAATATACAGCATTCACTAGCATAAGATTGTGAGCAACTTGAAGACAGACTGTATTATTCACATTTGAATCACTAGTGTTTAGTACAATGCTTAACATGTAATAGGTGCTTAATCAATGTTTGCATGTTTGCTGGTCTGATTTTCAGACACTCTGTTTTGTTCTCTATGTGGCTATCCTCTCCTCATGTCCTTGCCTTGTGTGAACCCTGCCATGGACAAGCATCTAAACCAAATGTGGTAGTCATTGCTATTGCTCACCAAATATCTCTGGCCAGTCTCTTTCTGGACATCTGTTAGGATTGCATTTATTGAGCTCCTTGTGATTGGATGGAGCCTTGGTTTAGTACAATTAGTACACAAAAATGAGTTTTGAGCAAAAGTGATAGGAGTTACTTCCAAACTGGAACATTTAATTGATGACATGAAACTCTCCAGATAAATGATGGTTCAACTGAATTGAGGCTTTTCTGCTATATCTGTCATTGTGCTTATTGTATCCTTCAAGAAATGGTAGTGGTAGTGGATATTTTAGCTTTCTGAACTGTAAAGAACATGGGATTTGTATTCATACAGATACAAGTTTTAGTTTTTGGCTGTGTAGCCTTAGGCATGTCACTAAACCTTTGAGTTTTGGTTTCCTTTGTAAAATGAGTGATTCTTATCTTACAGGCTTGCTCTGAAGACTAGGTGGCATATATCAAACACCCGGCAGTCTGGCATAGTTCAGGTCCCAGTTAGCACTAGCTTCTTTTGTTTATTAGTCCTTTTGGGAAAGCAGCATTAGAAGCTGAGTGAAGGTGATCTCTCGCAGATTGTAGAGGAGATATTCTCGAATACCTGACCCTGCAGTTTCCCCTAGAAGTATATTTGGAGATTCTGTAGAATCCTTTTTCATTTTCCCCCTCTATTTTAGGCAGCCCTAAACCTTATACCTGAGCCCATTAGCGAGGAGTAATATATGACAATAAGATATTTCAGTGACTTGCACTGGACATCTGTAAAAGGTGAGTTATTTCTGTTTTTTTTTTTTTAAGATTTTATTTATTTATTTGACAGAGAGAAATCACAAGTAGATGGAGAGGCAGGCAGAGAGAGAGAGAGGGAAGCAGGCTCCCCGCTGAGCAGAGAGCCCGATGCGGGGCTTCATCCCAGGACCCTGAGATCACGACCCGAGCCCAAGACAGCGGCTTAACCCACTGAGCCACCCAGGCGCCCTGAGTTATTTCTGTTTTAATGGGACATTTTATCCAGAAAATTCCTGGGTATGGGGTCTTTCTTGTCCTAGATAAATTCACCTTTTCACAGTACCAGAGAGGCCCTTGTATTAGCCAGTGGTCTTTCAGTTATAAGTGGAAGCGGCCACAATCAAATTGGCTTATGCAGATAGAGGAGTTTATTGGCCCATTGAACTGAGAAGTCCAAAGGTAGCCCTGGATTAAGGTTCACTTGGATCCAGGTGACCATTAGTTGTCAGCAGAACTTTTTCAAATGCAATTTCTTAGTTTTGCTTCTTTTCTCTCTTGACTTCATTCCCCCACCCCCCATAATAGACATGTTTCCCCCTTTACTCCTCTCAGATAAGGTGGTAGAGGTTCCACTCTTCCTTCCTTCCAGCACTATGACCCTCAAGGCAAGAAACATTCTTTCTTAGTGGCTCTACCAGAAAAATCCTGGTGAAAAATCTAATTGGTCTGAGTTGTGTCACATGCCTATCCCTGAGCAAATCACAGTTGTAGATTAGGGGGTGGGTGGGAATTCTGATCAAGCAGACTATGTTTCAAGCCCATGCCTGTGCAGATGAGGGAGGGAGAAGGAGTTTCCTGTGACTGACAGTCTCTCAGGTCCCCATAGGCCATGGAAGGGGTGTCTCCAGAGGAAGAGACTGGCCAGGCAAATAAATATGGTGATTTATTATACAGAACATCTCAGTTTCCATAGACCTTGCCCTTTATTATTATTTTTTCTCTAGTGGGCTCATTTCATTAAGTGTTTTCCTCACACATAATACAGATTCTTCCACTGTTGTTTTCTACTCAGAGTTTACTGATTGTTTAATTAGAATTAAAAGACCTCTTAACCTTTCTCCAACATGTGGGTTCAAATGGTGAACACTCAGCGGATTCCTTGGGAATGTTTCTGTAAGGAAATAATGAATATGATAACATCATCTGAACTATTAGGATGATTAGTTGCTCATTTCCTAAGCATTTTCTCCAGGGTTGAAAAAGTATTTTGGGTGGTGAAGCTTCGGGCTTCACACAGGTAGTAAAGGAGACAAGCACTCCAGCTTCTGGGGAGCTTGTATGAGGCTAGGACTTTAAAGACATGCTTTTGTGCTTTGGTAACCTAGCTAGAGGGCCACTAAATATACATATCATTCTATAATGGAAACCTGGTGAGGCTTTAGTCTTGTGTTTGTTGTTATGGGTCCGATTTTGTGGTACATATTGATATTATAACTAGAGATCCAGATGTACATAAATCCTGCCCTGCCAGTCACTCCCTGTGATGGTTAATTTTGTGTGTCAGTTTGGCTGGGCAAGAGGCACCCAGCTAAAACATTATTTCTGGGTATGGACATGAGGGTGTTTCTAGATGAGATTAGCATTTGAATCTGTGGATTCAGTAAAGTACATTTCTTTCCCCAGTATGGTTGGGGATTGTCAATCCATTGATGACTCAGAATGAAATCATGGAGAAGGGAGGAATTTGCCCCTTTTGTTTCCTGCCTCACCGCTGAGTTGGGATATCTACACTTATCTTCCTCAGTCCTTGGATTTAAACCCACTGGGCTTTAAACCCATTGACTCCCCTGGTTCTCAGGCCTTTTGCCTCAAATTGAATTACCTCACTGGCTTTTGTAATTCTCTAGCTTGTAAACAGTATATTTTGTGACTTCTCAGCTTCCATAATCATGAGCCAATTCCTCATAATCTCTGTCTTTATCTTCCTACCTACCTATTTCTCTCTCTCTCTCTCTCTCCAGATCTTCCCCATCGTGCTGGTTCCATCCCTCTGGAGAACCGTGAGTAATGTTATGCACTCCCCCTCCCAATTCCTCAGATAAGCACAAACAGCTGGTATTTCCCCTCGTGTTCTCTGGAAAAGGCTGGGTTAAAGCATATTGCATGAGCCTGAGACCTAAGTGGGTTTTCCTATACCTTTCAAAAATCAAAATTTTGATTGGCCACAATCAAAATTCTGGTTGGCCACACGGAGAAATGAAATGAAAGATGTATTGAGGGATGGATATAGTCAGATCTGTAGACCAGGCTGGAACTTAACTTTCTCTTCCAGCTGCGTGTGTAAGAAGGAAGAGATAAGGAAGCAATGGGGCTCCTCTGTGGCTCTGGCAAGATTTCTGGTTCCTCTGCATCAAGAAGAGGAGGATGCAGGAAAGTGAGTGCAGCCCTTTAAAATTCAGCGGACTCACCCATGGTAATTACACCCCAATCAATGTCTGCATGGTGACAAATTATGTCACCATCCCCTTCTAGGAGGGAATCAGATTTCTGAGACCCCTCACAGGCAGAATTAGATTTGATAAAGGAGAGGCATTTGAAATAATTCTTCCTAGGATTTTATTTTGTTCCATCTTTTGGCCTAATTAAAAAATCTAACAACACTGGCTTGTTGGTCATCTCAGACCATTAAATACTTAACCACAGGGGTACCTGGGTGGCTCAGTCAGTTAAGCATCTGACTTTGGATTTTAGCTTAGGTCATGATCTCAGGGGTCTTGGGATTGAGCCCCAAGTTGGGCTCTGTTCTCAGTGGGGAATCTGTGTTTCTTCTTCTCCCTCCCCACCCCTGCTTGTGCACACATGCATGCTCTTTTTCTCTAATAAAAATAAATCTTAAAAAAAAAAGTTAACTACAAAATCTACCCAGTGCTATTGTTGATTGATTAGAATATGACATATATACAAAAGACAGTGTGAGCCAGTTTAAACATTTCATCTTTACAGACATTTCTGTAATAATATGATGTGAGCATTCTTGAAAAACTTCACATTCTACAAAATCATACACTAGAAATAACAGGGATTGTAGGAAAATGGGGTGAAAAACAGACCATTCACAACTTTGTCACCGTAACACTGAAAACTAACTGCAACCCTAGTAAAAATATTAGCACAGTAAAAAAGACATGTTAAATCCCTGATAGATGAAAAATACTGCAGCAAGTCTGGGCTTTACCCTAAAAAATGCTCAATGGAAGTACAGATAAGGAAGTGTTAAGGATGATGGGTTTCAGAAACAAGGGAAAATAAAGCTGGAAAGAAGCGTTCAATAGCACATCTGAGAGAGGAAGAAGTCTGCCCTGGAAAGAACATCAGATGAATGATGGGCCTCATATAAGATACCATATTTCTTCCTAGCTTGCTATATTCACTAAGAAACATGAAAATGTTGGCAAAAATTGTACATGAACTAACATGACTTCTATGTTAACATCATTTTTCTATTTTCCAGTCTTGTATGAACTAATTTGCATTACAGAAACATGAACTGTAGATGAATATACTGTATTTTTCTGGGACACATGCTAATACATATTTCATGGTTATTTTGAGGTTCATCTCTAAAGAACATTTGTCTCATATTTGTTAAATGAGATAAACAGTGAAAACTTAAATAAATGACAAATTGTTATGCGTGTATTTGTTAATGAAATCACTTCACTTGCTTAACAGTCTTGGGAAAATTACTTAAATGCTCAGTGCCTCAGTTTCATCAACTGTAAAATGGGGATAATAATTCTACTTTATAGAGCTGTTGTAAGAGCATGTGAGAGGATATATAAAGTACTCAGAGCAACTTTGGTATAAATGAGTGTTTCTTATTAGATTATCATGCCGTCTCTGAAAAACTAACATTTAAACTGGACTTAAGCATCTTTGACCACCTACCTCTAAAGGAAAATAAACCCCTCAACCAAATATCCCTCTCGATCTTCTGAGTTCTATCGGTGGCATGTGTCATCTTTTGAGGGAAGGACCAATCCCTTTTCCTTCATCCTCCCTCCATCCTGTCATCTGCAGCTCTCAGGCTCACTTTTCCTTGCTCAAAAAGAGTGACTATCTTTCATTGTATGCACTTGTGTTTCCTCAGTTATTTAATTTAACAAATACTTACATAGTGCTTCCTGGGTACTCACTGGGCACTGTTCTAAGGACAACTATTAACTCATTTAATCTCTGTTGTAAGTATATTGTTATCTGCAATTTATAAATGATAAAGAGATGGAAGCACAGAAAGATTAGGAAACCTGCTGAAGGTGTCCAGTTTGTGAATGAGAGTGAGGGCAAGTCTGTCTGCTGCCAAGGATGGGGGTCCTAGCCTGACCCCATGCTTTGGGGTCAGTTTGGTCAGCACTGCTAATTGGTTTGAGTCACCTATCTCTGGTGTTGTTCTTGAGGTTCCTGGGTAAATGCATCTGGCTGGCTTCTATCTTCCAGAACCTTCTTCAGGGAACTCCGGGAAATGGAGTCTGACTTTGTAGGAGAGAAACAGAGACAGCCTTTGAAATGTTTCCTTTCACAAAACAATACTTACGTGGGTTAATAAAATCATTCCTAGGAAACATGCTATCTATTAAGAAGTTATAGGTATAGTCATTTAATTCATACCCTCCTTTGTATGAAAAGATGATTCCCAATCCTAGTTTTCTTTTTTTTTTCTCTTATCCTCAAAAGTTGGTTTCTTTACTTCCAAAGGAAAAATTTATTATGCATTTTCCTTCATTTAAAAAATATTTAACAACTGATTTGTGTGTTGCATGAAAGTTACACATTTCCTAAGATGCATTTGCTATTTTATTTTCTTTCATTCAAAAATGTGTCAGTAATCTTTTTGTTAACATGAAGATAAAGGATTAGTAATGCAAGATGCAGTTTTCTTGTAACCTTCTTGAAAGCAGACTATAGTTTCTTATCTGGCTCCAACATTCATTTTCCTGAATTGAAAAAAAAGCGACTTAAAATGAAATAAACCACATTTGATTCCTAAGAGCATTGCTAGCAGGGAAATGTACTGAGAGAGGCAGACTTGGTTGGATTCCAGAAAGCCCCTCTGCTCCCCAAGTGAGAGAGTTGACTAATTTTGCATTTTAAAGTATAATTTTAATGCAGGAAGGAATTGTGAATTGTCTGTCATTAATCACTAATCAGAAGATATGTATGATTTTATTCTCTGAAAATTCCAGCTCTTAGGAGAGAGAGAAAAAAAAACCCAACAAAACAATGAGGTGTAAATCTTCATGATTTTGGTTTAAATTTCACTTTAATTATTGAATGTCTCTTCTGATCGAGGAGCTAATAAGCAAGTTACTGAGAGTGTTTGGAGGGGAAGAAGAAAAGCTCCTGCCCTGGATGGGTGGCTCCTTGACCCTTAATGGTAGAGGAGCCATATGTGGTGGAAGAAAATTCACTTGGTTTTTATTCTCATCTTAAGTGTTCAGGCACAAGTAGAGGGAATTGATAGGTCTTTTGTGCCCTTTTTATATGTGGTCTAAGTGAGATTGCCTCAACCTTCCTTGCTTCATCACACATACACCCTCAGCAAGTGTATATGTGGAGTGGGGACTCAAGCTATTTGAAATGTCACTTGAGCACAGATGGGGACTTGTTTCTTTCAGAATCTCTTCTTCCAGTGGATCATGTTGAGGAGGTTCCGGAAGCCTGTAATGACTCTTCACTCGTGCCAGCGCCAAACTGTGAATATCTAATTGACTGAAACTCGTGGTTGTAACACCACAATGTGTCCAGAGCCAGCCAGGGCATTGTTAGGTGTGTTTCCTTTAGACATTGAGTTCAGCCCAACAAACACTTGGCCTACCTTGTGCCAGACTCTGGTGAGGTGAATGAGATATGGTCCCTGGCCTCCAGGAAATACTCTTAACATATGATAAAGATTAAGATGGGGCCGAGTGCCAGAGGAAGGGCACATGGATGCACCTGAGAGTCCAGGGTAAGCTTCTAAGAGTGCTGGAGGGGGTACAAGAGGTGGCCAGGTAAGGAACTGTGAGGGAGCCCTGCAGGAAAACATAAAACATGCATGAAGCTTGGCAGAAAGCTCCACGCTTTCATCACTCAGGCCTTGAAAGAAGCTGTGGGATCTGGCAGTCAAGGCCATTGGTATGCTTTGTGAGAGCAGTTTCATGACATGACGGGGCAAAAAACAAATTCCAGCATAAATGGGGAGCAAAGAAGTGAAAACAAATGGGCAGTCTGACCTAAGAGATGGGGAGGACTTGAGGGTAGTCTCAAGCAAGCAGGGCTGGAGAGGAACTAGGGAGAGGGCACAGAGGGAGCAGGACCTTTAGTACAGCTGGAGATGCACAAAGGGAAGGTTCCTGGTGGGGAGAGTGTTAGACCCAGTTTTGGGGAGAGGATTGGCTTTGTGCAAGAGGAAGGGCTTCTCATGTCTGGCCATCTGGTCTGATTTGTAGGTGCTGGAGGTGGACACTGAGCTGATTTACTCCAGGTTAGCTCCATCTTCTCCACTAGGGAGGGGAGGCTTTCCAGGAGAGGAGCCAGACAGGGACCCTTCTAATGGAATAGGTGAAGGAGTGCAACCAGGAAGGAGAACATTTTATCCACAAATACTTCTGTATGCAATCTTCCAAACTAATGAATCATTGAACACTACAATAAATAAATAAATAAATAAATACTAAAGAAATAGACTGTTTTAGAAAACATAACTCTAATATGAGCATTACGTTTAAATATAATTAGTAATTCTCTAATTACTATGACACATTACCTTGATTAAGTTATACATTTTAAACAATTCATTTGAAATCTCTCTTTATTAGGGTTACTTTGTAAAGTTCCCCTTATTATCCTGAAATAAAATCATAGATAAGTATGGCCCAACTATAGAATAAAAATTAGCAAAAACCAATATAACACCCTAACTGAACACAAAAGAGAAATAAAGTAAAAGCAACATAAAATTAAACATATATTTCAACATTTAAGTGCTTGGGCACTACTACACTAAAGGATGTATTAACATAGTTTGATGCTTGAACTTGAAGACAGAACTGCTACAAAAGTGACAGACTTGAACGCAGACTGATACAGAGGCATTATGTGGTAACTAAATCATTGTGAATGACACCACCATTAGTGATATACTTTTTGGAAATAAAGTCTTGAAAAATTTTCTAGCAAAATAGGGTAAGCCTTCCCTTAATTTATATTGTTGCTGTTTATGAAAATTCAGTGTATATTCAAAGTGTATAAAAATTACCTTGTGTTTATATGTAAAACGAAATTAATCTCTAAGTGCAGATAATTATAATTTTTTTTACTTTTTCATTTATATTTTGTTTATTATTATTTGCTTAAAAAATCTACTTTATTAAGTTATGATTGGCATAGAAAAGCTGTATGTATTTAATGTTAATAATTAGATGAGTTTGGAGAAAGTATAAACCCCTAAAACCATCAGCATAATCTATGCCATAAACATATCCATTGGGGCGCCTGGGTGGCTCAGTGGGTTAAGCCGCTGCCTTCGGCTCAGGTCATGATCTCAGGGTCCTGGGATAGAGCCCTGCATCGGGCTCTCTGCTCAGCAGGGAGCCTGCTTCCTCCTCTCTCTCTGCCAGCCTCTCTGCCTACTTGTAATCTCTCTGTCAAATAAATAATAAATTAAAAAAACTTTAAACATATCCATCACCTCCAAAAGTTTTCTCTCACCATATAAATGATTTTTTCAACTGAGATGAATGTCTGGGGGAAATATTCAAAAGTCATGTGGGATGTAGAACAATTCTCTATTGATCGGACTGTTCCATGCATTGTGAGATGACTTTATTTATGCCTCCTGCCCACTAAGTGCCAGAACTATTTTAGATTAAAGGAGATTAAAGAGACTTGATAACTCAATTCAGTTATGATCTTTAATTGAATCCTGGATGGAACTCAAAACCAGCTACAAAGAACATTATTAGGATAACTGAGGACATTTAAATAACAAATTATGTAATAGATAATAGTATTAACATTACATTTCTGCATCATTAGGGTAATTACTGTTCTATTCCTGCAATTCTTCTACAGATCTGAAAGCTTTCAAGAAAAAATGTTTTTGTAGAAATGTCCTCACAAATTTTCAAAATTGCCATGTGGGGGGAGTACCATTCCCATGGAGAACTGGTGCCCTGTGTCCAGAGGGAAGGAGATGGGAGTTGGGAAAGGAGGAAGAAGTTAGAAGTGGGAGTGACATTCCTTCCCTGTGCACTGCCTCAGGGTGGATCTAGGAGGGGTACCTAGAAACACTTACAAATTTGGGTTTCCAAGAATAGTAATGACTTGTAACCTATTTATCATCTGGAACTTTAGAAGTGGCAGCCTTGCTAATATTCCCAGGCCACAGTGGCATAAGAATAGATTGCGATTGGGAGAGCATCAGAAAGTCCCCATGTGCCCAGGAAAAGCATATTAATGGTGATAAAAGGTGAAGAGCTCCTGCCAGTCAATGCTTAAGAGATCAATGAAGGTGGCTATGGCCCAGAGGCTCCCTCCATGCACCCTCCCACATCCTGAACTCGGGGGCTATCTTTGGAACTTCATAGCTAAGCTCAGTAAAAAGGGGATACAAAATGGGGGATAGGGTGGGATAGATGACAAGGGACCCGCAAAATTTAAGTTAAGCTTAAAATGTCTGAGTGGTCACTAATTTGAATTTACTTGGATGTGACTAAATTGTTTGCTGCTGTCAGATGGAAATGGGAGATCAAATTAATGGAGTTACAGAAAACCAAGTTACATTTCTTTCGGTAAATATAATTTTGTGGCTTGTAAAAACTTGAATCTGCTAAAGTAGTTAGATCAGATGTGTCCCTGGAGTAGGGTATTCACTTTCTAAATTCGATAGGATGGTTTTATTTATTTATTTTATATCAGGTTTTACAGTGCTATTGTTCGAATTCTCAGAGAAGTAGAAAGCTTGGGGCATCACTGTACATATAGAATGTAGCATCAGAGAGATGACAAGGGTGTGGGCAAAGGATTGTGCAAATGTGGAAACCTCATTTTGACAGAGACAGGGAGTTGCTGGGTTGGGGGGAGGTCATGTCTGAATTTGTGAGTATGAAAATTACCAGAAGTCTTGGGAGTCTCTTTTCCATTCTCTAGGAGATGAGGAAGACACTTTGCTCATTTAGTTGAAAAAAAAAAAAAATCAATTTGAAAAAAATCTCAGTGAGGCCTGTGGAGAATGTGTGGGCTCTTATAAAATAAAACCCCTGCACCTTCAGCTGGCCCCCTTTGTTTAATCAGAGGATGCCACAGGAACCGGCAAGGGCAGATGGCTGAGATCCTATCGCAGCAGCCCCAGGAATTAGAACATTAATTTTAAAGGAGGATTAAAGCACAGAAGAACATTTTTAAAACATCATGCATTTTCATAAGTATCTAGGTACGCTCCCTGGCTAGATGTTTATGTGATGGGTCTTTGGAACAAAAACTGTGACAGAAGCAGGGGAGCTCTATGTGGGGGAAAATATCAATATTTGTCTTGCTAAAGTACCAGAAGGGCTTCTTCTTTTTTCTCGGTTCTGGCCCATAGGATGGAAAGAGAGCCTGGTATTATTTCAGCTTGGCTGATCATTGAGGCCTCTCTGAAGACATTGTGCCTTCCATGAGGTAGTCTTAGGGAGTCGTAGGCATGTAGGAGCAATGAAGCAGTCTACCCATTCCAGGCCAGACCTTTAAGGGATTTCACTGCCTTGCACTTTAGACATCAAGTCATCCTGGTGTTGTAGTCTTCAGACTGGTGAATGTGTACTCCTGGGGATACCTGATGACTTTCCGTGCAGCAGGGGACACAGAGAGCATTTAGATGTCCAGACTCTATGTATCTTCTTTCCTAATGTTTATCTGCCTGGGAACATACCTGACATCTGAAGATTCTCTTTCTAATTTCCTCTTTAGAGACATAGGCATACCTCTTTCCTGATCATGGTGCTTTGTTTCATGATGGATAAGTTTCCGGTGGCAACAAACAAAAGACTTTTGGCTGACAAAGTGACTGGCTTGAATGACTGGGTTAAAAATCCTTTCACTACTCAGTTGGTTAATGACACTTCACTTTCATCAAAATTGATGTGTGTTTCTCGTCCCTGGCCTGCACCTTTGTTTTTACCCAGGGTAGCTTTACAGACATAATTATTATGTCTATGATAGCATTGACTGTGTCTGAAATCAAGATGTGTCTCATAGTTAATAGCATCTTATAATTCTTTCAGTTAGATCTCAGTCATGAAATTGTTATATGCTATTCATATGGCATAGATTCCTGACAATTCCAAGTAAGAAAACTTCAGAATAAAAACTTATGGAATGGTGTCCATGGCTTAGAAGAAAAATCCCAGAGACTACAGTGGAGCACTTTTATGAGAAAAATCGCTTCTCCAGTGTTCTTGATAGCACAGAAGATGAAAACAGGTAGGAAGCTGTGGTCATTAATGTCTCAGTTGAAAATTGATTCAGAAGACCTAGACTCAGACTGTGAAGATGCTGTAGGAGTACTGTAGTCAATTTATTTCATTTATATTACTCTTTTTTATGAATGCATAAAACTGATATATAATTAAAATCTGTGTTTAAAGTTAAAAGATCTCTTCCAAAAACTCTAAAAGAAATCCAAAATGATAAAAAAGCATTATATCATGGCTTAATTGGCAGGACTTTTTCTGCCTAGAGACATATTAAAAAATGTGTTCTAAAAGCAGTGATGTAGTAGGGTCAGTGAAATGTAGTATGTTTAATAATCATATATCAAGATATATGATTATTGTGTTGCTTCAAATAATTGTGTGATGATAATTGTAATGATAATGTAATTCAGAGGAAAAATGTTAGTACTTAGAACTGTAAGGGAATAGGAAATTTAAAAAACCTCTCTTTGTATATATACACAAATTTGTAGTAGTAGTTTGTACACGGTCTAACACATATCCCTGTGTTTCCCTTGAAAATTTAAACCATCCATGTGTGTTTATTGTAGCATCCTGGGATACCCCAGCACACAGTTTGGGAACCACAACTATGGGCCATATTCTTAATCTTCTTTGCTGCCTTAATGAAGTTCAGGCTTTCTGGTTTTCCTGAGGTGGTTAGGACTTTGGCAGCAGTCTTGGGCATGAAAACTTAATGAAACTGGGCAAAGAAGAAGCCAAAAATAGACCAAGGAAAACCCTGTGCTCAGTGTGAGCTTTTTACTGGGACAAATATCCATTTGTGTATCTAATTTTGAGAGACCACTAATCCTGGCTAACTGTTAAAGATTTTCACATTGCCACATGCAACATTGTTTCTTTCTTCTAATGCAGTCTGAAATTATAAACTCTTGAGGGGACAAAAATCACGTCTTCTTCAAAATTATATGGGACATCAAAAATTATAAATAATTTTATATTATGCCCAGCACAGTGCCTGGGCTTGAGAAGGTACTTAGTAAATATTTATTGACCTAAAAATCAGTAAATCAATGGAATAAAGAAAAATATATTGTATGCAATACTAAATACAATTCTTTGAACTTTCTTTGTTGAAGAAAACTACTTAGACATAGTGTGATGTTTTCTTTCTTTTTTTTTTTTTTTAAAGATTTTATTTATTTATTTGACAGAGAGAGAGATCACAAGTAGGCGGAGAGTCAGGCAGAGAGAGAGAGAGAAGCAGGCTCCCGCTGAGCAAAGAGCCCGATGCGGGGCTCGATCCCAGGACACTGAGATCATGACCTGAGCCGAAGGCAGCGGCTTAATCCACTGAGCCACCCAGGCGCCCCAGTGTGATGTTTTCTTAAGCCAGATACTCTTCTACATGAAAGGGAGTATCAAATTTGAGACTCAGATATGGTTTAAGAAGAGCACTAAGCTCTGCAGGGTGGGAATGAGGCCAGCTCACATCCCCTTCCATCATGGAGACGAACACCAGGCAATCCTGCTTCCATACCTAACATTTCTAGTTTTCAAATTCTACTTATCCTTTGCCTACAAAGAAAGAAAACAATTTTTTGTCTTGTGAAAAGAGAATAAAACACTAATTTTTTTGGTATAAAAATCTACTTTCTATCTTGATGTAGAGTTCTTTCTTTTCTTCTTCTTCTTTTTTTTAAATACCAAACTGCAACACTCCACCTACTTTCTTTAAAAATATAATTAAAAGTTTGCAGTTTCAGGGACTTCTGGTTGGCTCAGTCAGCTAAGCATTTGCCTTTTGTTCAGGTCATGATCCCAGGGTCCTGGGATCACGTCCCACATCAGGCTCCCTGCTCTCCCTCCACCTGCCTTCTCCCCCTGTTCATGTGTCCTCTCTCTCTGACAAATAAATCAAATCTTAAAAAAAGAAAAAAAAAAAGTTTGCAGGTGTTATTCTTTAAGGCCATTTGAATTTCTGAGTATCTGGGATTCCCTGTGTTTTCTGTGAAACTTTGAATCTCTGTCTTGACCTTCTGCCATCTGTGTCTCCTGTCCTGGCTGCTCTACCCAGTGTTAGACCTCCTCTGCTGGCACAGCGCACCTGCTCTTGCTCTGGGTTCTGCAGTTCAAGGTGGAGAGCGGGTAGATGCAGGCACCAGAGATGAAAAATGGAGGCCTGCACAAATGCTAGAACATCAAACCACAAGGCTTCTTTAAGCCCGTAGTGAAGTAAAAATGATGAAGAGGTGTTTTTAGCAACAATTGGTGACCCTGATGATTATTTCAAAGTCAGTTATTTTGAATAGTTTAAGGTGTTAACCTTGGCCCAGCCCGGCTGCCTTTAGCCACTGAGGCTGAAGGTGTCCAAAGTGAATTACACAGAAGGCCATTTAGGCTGAGCCTCTTAGCATTCTGAATCGGATGCCATTTTTAATTTTTATTTTCTCATGGTTGCTGTGCGTGTGTTCGTGTTTGCAAAAGCAGTTTAGGCCCTGGAATTGCAAGCTGTTAGGACGGGGATGTTTTGTTATCTCCTATCTTTGTTCCTCACCTCATTTTGAAGGATTGTTACACATTTGTAAGTACAATGGGATTATTTATTCATTGTGTCTGTCCACTCTTTTCTGTGCCACAAAAGGAGAAATCGCCTGCATGGCGACTTAAGAGCTTTCTGACCGCTCCAAAGTCATGACATTTCCTTTGCTTTTTGATGGCTGGCTTTGAAAAGCGGGGGAAGCTGGGTGACAGACTCTGTTGGCTCCAGGAGGGAGATGACTTGTCGTTGTTGTGAAAAAGCATAGTTAGTCACTTTTAAAAAGCAAATTGCGGACTTAATAGAACCACAGTCTTCTTTGGAGATTGCTACAAGGTGGATTGTCTTGATAAAACATTTGAAGCCAGAAATCCATCAAGCGTCAGTGAATACAAGCACTGACCTGAACCCAAGCACACAACATTCTCACCAAACTTCAAAGTTATTTTTTTTTTTAATAGAGAAAGGATAACTGTCCAGTACCTTTCATTTTGTCTTCTTTGCAATTCTTCCAGTTCCAAATCAAATGAAAGAGTATGATGATGAACTATTTCGAGTGTATCTGAAACCGTACGCACTGGTATCTGTAGGCTCAGCTTTTTGGCTTTCTGCAGAAGCTGTGAACATGCACTTGAAGCTGAGTATTTAGCAGACCCTTTCATGGCCAAGGGCAAATCTCTCTGTTAAACAGAACATATTTCTTCCTTGCATTACCCTTTCCCAAGCCCCTTGATCACTATGATGTTTCCTATCACTTCTTAGGTGATACTGAAAGAGTGACCTCAAATCATGTTGCTTTCCTTCTAGGTACTCACCTGTCTTTAAGGTAAGACCTTACCTTACCTGCCACCAAGTGAGGATAGAATTTTTAAGCATGGCAGCACTTGGCCAGATGTAGATGAGAGTAAGCAAGTAAGAGTCAATGGCTACTGGTACTTTTTCCTTCAAAGTAACAGCTATCCTAAGTAATACTAATGAATGGCTGACTGTGTTTTAACTGCCAAGCCCTCTCCCAAAACCATCATTATAGAGTCTTAGTTTTCTGCTGTTAAAGGGAGTGAGGTGCCCTTCCTACTCATGGGTTGTTGATAAGGCACAATTCAATGGGCTATGTTGAGAAAACAACAACACCACAAAGCTGAGATTTAAAAATGGGATTTTATTTGAAAAGTGAAACATGCAGAATGGTTGTGTTCTGTTGTGAGCAAAGTACTGAACAAGATGAAGGAAGACTTAGGTTTGCTGACCTTAGGTTGCTGACCTAAGAAGACTTAGGTTTGCCCCTGTTTGCTGACCCTTCAGCTTAGGCCCTTGGAAAAGCTGTGATCGTAGCACTTGAAGCGAAGTCTCCTTTATTTTTTCTCCCCAGTGCCATTCACTTTCTCCAGAAAAATGAACTTTATGACCTTCGTTCTCCCCCATCTCCTAGCAAAAGCCTACAGTGCTTCTAGTACCATGAATTACTATTATTATTTTTTAAAGATTTTGCCTATTTATTTTTGAGAGTGTGCATGAGAGGGAGCACAAGCAGGGGGAGGAGTGGAGCTGGAGGGAGCAGCAGACTCCCCGCTGAGCAGGAGTCTGATTGGGGGCTCGATCCCAGGACCCCTTCGGTCATGACCTGAGCTGAAGGCAAACGCTTAACCAACTGAACCACCCTGGTGCCCCTACCATGAATTATTTTTTAAAAAATGCAAATGGTGTCACAATGCTTCTAGTACTCTTATTGTTTTTTCACTCAGTATTTTGTCTTCCAAATCTTCCCATATTGAGATATGTGTGTGTTTATTCATCTAAATTTCTGTATAGTATTTAATTATATGAATATACAAAACTCTCCTCTTGATTTGTTCAAATATATCAGGTATTCTGCCAAAGTCATCTTTTGAAGAAGTGTTCCCAGAGGACCTCCTCCATTTGGCACTGATTACCTTTATACTGGCAACACATCTGTTATCCTGAGAAATTTCCTTTGCCTATCCTGTATTGGATTTCCTCTTTCTTTTATTCCTTTGTTTTTGCAAAAACCATGTCACAGTAGCTTCCTGAAAAGTAATTCATGGGAGAGAAATTTTTTGAGAACTTGAATATCTAAAAATGCCCTATTTTGCCCTCAAGACATTATTATCTTCTATCTCTTTAGTTCTCTTTTCTCTGTATTTATACTTCTGTTGGATATATAGTTTAAGGTTGAAAATAATTTTCCTTCAGAAAAAAATTAAAACTATTGCTTCATTATTATCTGTTTTGTGTATGTTGAGTTTGAGGAGTTCTTTATAGATCCTGGATATTAGCCCTTTGTCTGTACTGTCATTTGCAAATATCTTCTCCCATTCAGGGGTTGCTTCTTTGTTTTGTTGACTGTTTCCTTTGCTGTGCAGAAGCTTTTGATCTTGATGAAGTTCTAAAAGTTAATTTTTGCTTTTGTTTCCTTTGCCTTGGGAGACAAAATATGGGCAGAAGACATGAACAGACACTTTTTCAATGAAGACATACAAATGGCTAGCAGACACATGAAAAAATGTTCATCATCACTAGCCATCAAGGAGATTCAAATCAAAGCCACATTGAGATACCACCTTACACCAGTTAGAATGGCCAAAATTAACAAGACAGTAAACAACATGTGTTAGAGAAGACGTGGAGAAAGGGGAATTTTCTTACACAGTTGGTGGGAATGCAAGTTGGTGCACTTTGGAAGATAGTGTGGAAATTCCTTAAGAAATTAAAAACAGAGCTTCCCTATGACCCTGCAATTGCACTACTGGGTATTTATCCCAATGATACAGATGTAGTGAAAAGAAGGGTGATCTGTACTCCAATGTTTATAGCAGCAATGGCTACGGTGGCCAAACTGTGGAAAGAACCAAGATGCCCTTCAAGGGACAAATGGATAAGGAAGATGTGGTCCATATATACTGTGGAATATTATGCCTTCATCAGAAAGGATGAATACCCAACTTTTGTATCAGTATGGATGGGACTGGAAGAGATTATGCTGAGTGAAATAAGTCAAGCAAAGAGGGTCAATTATTATATGGTTTCACTTATTTGTGGAACATAAGGAATAACACAAAGGACATGGGGAGATGGAGAGGAGAAGGGAGTTGGGGGGAAATTGGAGGGGGAGATGAACCATGAGAGACTGTGGACTCTGAGGAGCTAACTGAGGGTTTTGGAGGGGCAGGGGTGGGAGGTTGGGTGAGCCTGGTGGTGGGTATTATGGAGGGCACATATTGCATGGAGCACTTTATGTGGTGCATAAACAATTCTGGAACACTGAAAGGAAATTTAAAAAATAAATAAAAATTAAAAAAAAAAAGTATTGCTTCACTGTCTTCTACTTTTAGAATGTTGTTATTTATACCTGTGAAGCTATTCTGATAATTGTTCTTTGACACCTCTTGATATTGTATTTCCTTTTTGGAAGCTTGGAGGATCTTTCAGTGTTCTGAAATTTCACGATGGTGTGTCCTTATGTGTGTTAATTTTCATCCATTGTTCTGGGCAGTTACTGGGTCCATTTAGTCCTAAAATGCATATTCTTCAGTTCTGGGAAAATTTTTGAATTGTTTCTGTAATAATTTCCTCTCAAGGTTTTATAGTTTCTCTTTTATCTTCTATCTCTTTAGTTCTCTGTTCTACTTTATGGGATAATCTTTTGACTTTATCTTTTAACCTTCAAAATGAGGTTTTTCATTTCTGCTATCTTTTTAATTTCCCGGGGTCTTAAAAAACTCCTTTTTTCATTAAAAAATGGTATCTTGTTATTAGTTCATGGATATATAGTGTCTTCTCATGTCTGTAATGATACTAATAATAGTTTAAAAAGTTTTATTCTTCCCACATGGAGTCTGTTTTCTTCAAATTGCATTTTTAGCTTCGGTCTTTCAATTAGGACTTCTTTAAACAGTTGGGGATCCTTGGCTCCTTGGTTGTACTCTTGTATTTGAGTGGAACACTAAACCTCATTGGGACTTGCTAGCTGTAGGCATCACTATAAAAAGATCAAATTGGGAAATTGTATTTAGAAACTCTCAGTGTAATATTCTTTAGATATTTTTTGTGGGACTTTCCCTTAGAAGAGCTTTTTATGTTCTTAACTGGAACATAATATATAAGACTGTTTATCAGAATTTTGGAAACTAAGTGGAGAAAATAAGCCAGGAGTCTCAACCTTCAGAATTAAAATGTTTACTTAAATCCTCCTATTTTTATAAGATACCCTTTCCCTCAACTAGGCTGGTGTCTCCCAATCCATAGACTTTTAATTTTATCTTCTCTACAAACATATTACATGGTCAAGGATGGGTACTTTCCGTTACTAACAGGGCAAGGATGGGGACTTGGGGGTCTAAATGCTTCTTAAAAAGACTTTAACCAATTTTCTTGTTTATAACTCATTGTTGCTTCTCACATCTAGTGGTACTGGTAAAGCCAATTGATAAACTTCTTGAGATTCTAGCTAGTAAATCAGGTTGCTTCTTGATGTCTTCACTCTCAGTTTAGAATTTGGCTTCTTGGGGTCTGTTAAGTAAATTCTTACTTATCTGCTTTGCAGTTTACTACTTATGCTGCTGCTGTTAATCTTTTCATTCCTTTTGTTTTTGTGGTTTCATGTCTTAGAAGTCCATTGATTGTTATTTTACTGAGATTTAAGGAGGAAACAAATACTGGTATACACATTTGATTTTCTGTCTTTAATTGGAAGCCATTTTTGCTTTATTTTTCTCTACTTTTTAAATTTTTGATTTTCACGTATTTTTGATTAATTTGGAATTTATTTTTGTGTGTAGTACAATGTTATCGTTTTTGTTTTCCAGATAAAAAGCCAAATTTTCCAGTATTTTAAAAAAAGATTTCATTTATTTATTTGTCAGAGAGAGAATAGAAAAGGGGAGTGGCAGGCAGAGGGAGAAGTAGGCTCCCCACTGAGCAAGGGCGTACTCAATACAGGCCTCGATCCCAGGACCTTGGATCACGACCTGCACAGAAAACAGACAATCAACTGAGCCACCCAGATGTCCCTTTCCCAGCATTTTTAACTGAATATTTTATCCTTTCTCTCTCATTATGTGAGCCAATCTGTCATATACTGTATTTCTGGGCTTCCTATTTTGTTTATTGATCTCTATCTTTTCACTAGTACCAACTGTTTTAATTACTATAAAGTTTATGATATCTTGGTATCTGCCAGAGTCACACTACCCTTGCTCTTCTTCAGAATTATATTGTCTCTTTTCAGAACTTTTCTTTTCTTATATGCACTTCAGAATCAATTTGCTAAGTTCCACTCAGTTACTGGGATTAGAATCACATTGATTTTATTGGATAAAATTATATCTTCATTCAGTTTCTTATCCATGAACAAGGTATATCTTATTTATCCAAGACTTCTTTTATTTTTTTCATAATATTTTATAATTGTTTCTTTTTAAAAATTTTTTATAAACATATATATTTTTAATTTAATTTAATTTAATTTTATTATTATTTTTTAAATTTTTTATTTTTTATAAACATATATTTTTATCCCCAGGGGTGCAGGTCTGTGAATTGCCAGGTTTACACACTTCATAGCACTCACCAAAGCACATACCCTCCCCAATGTCCATAACCCCACCTCCCTTCTCCCAACCCCCCTCCCCCCAGCAACCCTCAGTTTGTTTTGTGAGATTAAGAGTCACTTATGGTTTGTCTCCCTCCCAATCCCATTTTGTTTCATTTATTCTTCTCCTACCCGCTATAATTGTTTCTTAAAATCCTTTGTTAGAATTATTCCCAGTTCCCTTAAAATTTTTGCTGCTATTGTGAATTGCAAATATATATATACCCCACTGTATTTAAAAGTTGTAATTGGTTGCTGGTTATTTTATTACTAGGAATGTTACTAATTTTGGTATATTGATTTTATAGCCAGTAAAACTCCTTTGTTGTTTTAATATTTGGTTTGTAGATTATCCTACATTTATACATGGAAAATAATAGTTGCAAATAGTGGCAATTTGGTATCTTTCTTTCCAAACTCATTTTTCTCTCCTTTGTCTTACTTAATTGCCTAGCACTTCCACAACATTGTTGTGGACAGTGGGGAGAGCAGGTATCTTTATTGTATTTCTGACTTTAATGACAGTCTTTCCAAATTTCTATCATCATGTGTTATGTTTTCTCTAGGTTTTTGGTGGGAACTTTTTTCTTATTATAATAAGAAAATTCCCTTCTATTCATAGTTCATTCCAGAGAACTTAACAAGTCACAAATGAATGTTTAATTTTGATAAATGACTTGTCAGCACCTACTGAGTCCCCCCACTTTACTTATTAATGGTAGTTACATCTTAATAGATTTTCAGATGTTGAACTTTCTTTGCATATTGGGGTAAGCCCCAAATGATTATGATGTCATTAAGAAAACATGCTATTGAGTTTAATTTGCTAATGTTTTAGGACTCTTTCATCTATATTAATAATTATGTAAGATTATTCTATAATTATTGTTTATTGCACTATACTACCCTAATGTTGTTATCAAATTTGTTATAAACTTAGTAAAATAAGTTTGTGGCTTTCCTTTCTTCCCTCCTTGAAACATTTTATGTAAGAAAGTTTCCTTTCCTTGAAGTTTTGGTAGAAATGGTTTCTAAACCAAAATGAAACCTTGTGGCTTTTATAGGCCAAAATTTTTGAGCTGATTCCATTTCTAGTTTCCAGTTTCTGGCAAGACTCTGAAAGGACTGCTTTGTGATGTACTGAGGCTGGTTAACCATCTGAGTTGACTAAACTTACTAGAATAGGTCTGTAGCCAGGCACTAAGGGGAAGATGTTCTTTAACCAGCAGTCCTGGAGGTTGTCATGCAGATCTTTTTCAAGTACGTTGGCCTTTTTTTTTTTTTTTTTTTTTTTTTTTACGTTTATTTATTTGACAGAGAGCTAGAGAGATAGCACAAGCAGGCAGAGGGAGAGGGAGAAGCAAGCTCTTCGCTGAGTGGGGAGACTGACATGGGGCTCGATCCCAGGACTTTGGGATCATGACCTAAGCCAAAGGCAGCTGCTTAACCAACTGAGCCACCCAGATGCTCCAGTATGTTGTCTTTAATGTACTAAAAACCAAATATTACCATAGAAAATAGGAGAAAGATACTAGTAAATGTCAGCGAATTACAATGAACCCCAGATTATGCTGTTTGTTCTCTAATTTAAATGTGCATTATTAAAAAAATAACATCATGTATCATCTGGACATCTGTAGTTCCACAACCTTTAAGGTAATAAATGGAACACTCTCCAATGTCCTTTACAGTCTTGGGATAAGATTATTTGGTTGTCTTGCAAACAAAGTTGATTCCAGAGCTGTGATTATGCAAGGACATAGCGATGGGTCAGAGGGTTGTTTTTGGAAATAGTCTCAAGAGAAGCTACGTTTTCCTGGGATCACTTATTTTTTTATTTGCAAAGTAAAATTTAAAACATTTTAAAGAACCTTCATTTTTAATCATTTGGCTTCTTGTGTTTAAGTAAAATTTTCACTTGAAATGAATACAGGCCTATCTCAGTAATTACTTTCCAAATCTTAAAGAACTTAGATAAGCTTCCTTCTTAAATTCAATTCTCTTTTGAAGAGAAACAACTAATGACTTTCAAAGTACTTAATGTAATATAAAGGAGTGGCAATGGGACACAAATTTCCTTTAATATAGCCTCTTATTTTAGAAACATAGGTACAGATGTGATTGAAGGAAAGTCTTTTAAAGTATATCAGTTGTCTTATCTCAAAACAAGGGTATGCACTGAAAATTGGGTCATAAAAACACAAACTTTATCTCCTGTTGTTAATTCAGTATGCCAAAAACACCTGCTGGAGGAAGGGCATCCTTTCAAGTCCCATTAGTTAATTGCCACAGAAAGCTGGATTTTTGTCTTCGTTTGTCATTTTAGCCCAGGGAGAACTAATTCTTATAAGCAAATAAGTTAATTCTTAGTCTTTTTTTTTCTTACTACTCTGAATATAAAGTGATGTGGTTGGGTTTCTTGGACCTTGTTTCAGAAGAAAAGGAAGAATCTGACCTTCTGTGAGATAGACACTAGAGTAGCAAAGTGGGGGCAATGGCACTTTGCTAACAGCTGGGCTTTATTCCCAAACCCCAGTATGGATTGCCAGTTCCCATGCAGGAACGAGGCATAAGTGACCTCAGCTGAAAGCCCTCTAATGACATCTTTCTGTTCAAGTAAACGAATGTTTCCATTTTGATGGGCTCATTCATTAAATCTCATGCTGAATGAAAGGGAACAGGAGGTATTTGCATAGTTCACTGCAGAGGATCCTGTGTTCTCCTTTGGACCAAGTTAGCTTTTGCAGCTAATGTTAGTGTAATCTGTGTCCGTGCTCTTTTGTGTTCTACCCTAGGCATATAACCCTGAATCCTTAGCATTAAGTATGACTTTAAAATTTGATTGTCTTGTTAGTGTGTCAATTACTTAGCTCTTTCTCCAACGTCTGGAAATTTTTCCCTTTTCAGCTGTGTATATGTGTGTACACCTCGGTGTGTGCATGTCTGTGTGTGTGTGTGTGTGTGTGTGCGTGTGTGTGAGAGAGAGAGAAAGAAGGTCATAGCATCATTTTATGATAGGGTTTGGAAATGGGATGTAAAGAAGGATCTCGTATTAGGAGTTCTAGAGTTGGGTGCTAGGGCACTGATATAACTAAGTCAGTAATTACTGAAGACATTCTATGGCTTGTCCATCATGGGTGCTGTACATCAGAGCAGTTCTACAAAATTCAGCTCAGTGCTGTGCCTTTGGAGAACAAGCCCTAATCCTCATTTTTTAATAGTATGAGTACAGTGCTTGTACCTAGTAGGTAATCAATGACTTTTTGGCTATTAGTTGATTGGCTCTGTATTAAAGAGACTCCAATACAAATGTAAACACTTTAGCTCTCTGAATCTTAGCATAGGTCACAGGGAGAGGTTCTGCCCCATGTTTTTGTCTTGGGAGGTGAGTGGCTAGGCAGCACCACAGGACGCTGCATGGGGATGAAATGATAATTATTATTCTGATGCTGTAAGATGTGTCTACCTGCTTAAGAAGTTGCTTTTCCCTTTTTTTTTTTTTTTTTTTTTTTTTTTTTTTTTGTTTTTTGTGATGCTCCACAGTGGTGCCAAAACAACCATCCTTAAAGGAACAAATTCTGACAGTCTTGCACTTTTGGGGTTTTTATTATTCCAATGCACTCATTTTCCCAGAGTCCTTAGTGGATTGCACAGTGTTTAAAAAATGAAATTAACAGAGGCTTTAGCTTGTTGGAGCCACAGCCCTAGCAGCAGAGAAAGGAGAATGAGTCTACCTAGGATAGAGGAGTTGTTTTAAATTTAATTTTCTAGTGTCTAGTTGCTATGGCTGGTCTGGTAAATGGATGAACAGTGAATAAAGAGAATGAACAGATAAATCAATATTAATGTTTTCCTTTCTGTGCCTCAGAATCAATCATAAGACCATGGCTGGGTCCCAATTTTTGGCACCAATCAAAATGACAACCTTGGATGCTGGGACCATTCCTTGATGCATTTGTTTTTGGAGGACAAAGATAAACTATGGAAAGATGGAATGGTGTATTTTTCCACCAGAGACATTGTTTGTGTCGTTCTTGTCTTTTCTTCTTTTAAAGAGGCCAACGAGGCCCTTTGGTCCAGGGCTGTGTGCTAATGTTCCTGGAGTCACCAGTGTGCTGCTCAGAGCACAGACCAGCATAGCATTTCCTTTCCCGGGAGTTTCCAAAGGCTCTTTCAACATCATCATCTTAGCTTTCCCCACAAAATGCCCTACCTGGAAACTTTATAAATCTGGTAGCAAGTTAAGTGGAGAGCACTGTTAGAAGAATGGCTGCATAATATACAAGGCCCAGTGCAAAATGGAAACCTGGGGTTCCTTGTTAAAATTACGAATTTCAGGACAGTGACCACAGAGCATTAAATCAAGTGCAGGGTGCCTTCTAAGTGGGGGTCCCTGTGAGGCTGCACAGGTCACATGCCCATGAAGTCAACTTTGAATGTCAGGGTGTTCGCCTTCTCAAAAGGATGCTTTAGAGATACAGCTTCTCTGAGGCAGGGGCAGTCAGAAAGACCTTTTCCATGCTCTTCCCCCCGCTCCCCATTTTATCTGATCTGGTGGTACTGTGTCTCCCCACCTGGACTCCGGGGTTCCTACCCTTAGCCCCAGTCCCATCTCTTTCTACCTGCTCCTTCCCCCCACTGGCAGGTCTAGTTCTTCTTGCTCCTAAGACTGTGTCATTATTAGCAAAAAGGTTCAGAAGTATCTCTGCCAACTGTTACTCTCTTCTCTTCTTCTCTCCACATCTGTCATTTAGCTGCAACTTCAAATGCGCAGAGTTCTACCACTTTCCTCTACCTCTATTCCTTTCACTCTGGTCCAAGCTGCCAGAACCTCTTGCTTGTACCATTGTGGTACCGTAGTATCTGAGCTGCTCTCTGTGCTTCAGCTCCCCTCTGCTCTTCCTTTCAGTCTATGCTCTAATAGGAAAACATGTCTCTCCTCTCCTCAAATCCCATGAGTGATTCCCATCTCACCCAGGGCTGCCTTGCCTCCTAATCCTCTGTTACACATCCATCCTAGTCTCCTTGCTTTTCCTTGAACATGCCAGGCATATTTGCACGAGGGGCTTTGTGCTTCTTGTCTCCTCCATGTGGAAAGTTCTTTCTCCAGACATGCACATGGCTCCCAACCTCTGAAGCTTTATATAACTCCTCTGCTTGGTGCTGTACACTTCCAGAACCCTATACCTCCTAATTTTGCTTCATATTTCATTTTGTCCTTAGCACTTGTCACCATCTGCCACGTGATATGTTTTACTCATGTGTATACCTATTACCTGAATTCCCATACTAGAAAAACTTCATGAAGGCAGGGATTTTTGCCTGTTTCCCTCTGTTCTCTCATTACCTAGGACAGTGCCTGGCACATAGCAGGTGCTTACTTAATGTTGGGAAGAGGATAACCCTCTGCCAGAAATTTTTGGGTGTTTTTTGCTATATTTCAAAGATGTCTGGCCTTGGCCTGCTTTAACCAGTGGGATGTCACTTCCTGAATATACATACTTGCTTCTCATTCATTTATTCAGAAATGTACTAGGAGCT
This sequence comes from Mustela nigripes, assembly GCF_022355385.1. Taxonomy (NCBI): domain Eukaryota; kingdom Metazoa; phylum Chordata; class Mammalia; order Carnivora; family Mustelidae; genus Mustela; species Mustela nigripes. Next base: position 93,594,955 of record NC_081558.1, read on the forward strand.
GTGGATACAGGATGGAAAAGAGAGAGACTGGTCCTGGCCTTTACAGTGCTAGTATTTACAGTGCTAGTGAGAGTGAAGCAAAACGAAGAACAAAAACAAACGATAATACTTCAGATGATTGTGAGAAGGGTTGTGGTGGTTGGGAGAATAGAAGTTTTAGGTGTGGTGGCCTGAGAGGTCCTCTCTGAGGAGGTGACATTTCTGATGTGACCTGGATGATGAGAAGTCAGAATATGAGAGTCTACTGGAAGAACTTTCCAAGCCGTAAAAACAAGGTATGGCAAGGAACAGAAAGGAGACATTGCAGCTGAAGTGTGGAAAAAGAGGTAGCAATGAGGTCGGGGAGATGGGATGATAGGGGCAACTTGTAAGCCAGGTGAGCAGCTGGGATTTTCATTTACGCTCTTGAGTCAAGGGTAAACAGGTAACTCTGTACTGGCTCTCAGGCTTCAAATGCCTCAGATACTGATGCTCGTGGGTGCCCTGTCCCTTGGAGCTCAGACCATGGGCTTTGGAATCAGGCAGACTGGGGTCCAAATTCAATTTTACCAATTACCAAGGACATGACTTTGGGTTTTGTTTCCTGAGCTCCACTCACTCACCAAGCATCTACTGTTATTTCCTGTGCATGGTGATGTTTCAGCATTTGTTCTGAATCTGGACATTATTTGCTGGACAAGGGGTTAACCCTGTGGTTTCTGGATCTGAGGAGATCAGGGGAAATCTTGGGAAAGGGTTTGAGGCAGTGGCTTGTTACTAACCATGCAGGTATATTTTAATGGTGCAGTATTTTAACTGAGTATTATCAGAGACCAAGCCCAGTAAAGAGGGTACAAACTTGTAAATCACCCCTTTCTACTTGGGACTTATAGTTTGGGAGTTGGATAGGGAAATGACATACACTGTCTTACTTAATTTGTCTACAGTCACAATTTGGAAGCAGCACAAAGTGAAGGTAAGGGTATAGGCTCCAAACAGCTCTCTGTGTTAAAATCCAGGCTGGGTCACCTATTTAGATATGTGAGTTTGGGCAAGTTATTTATCGTCTCTATGCCTCAGCCAGCCTCTTCTGTAAAAAGGAGATAATAATTACCTGGAGATGGTACCAGCTTCCTAGGGTGGTTGTGAGAATTGAATGTGTTTATATAGACAACATACTTACAACAGTGCCTTAGGTACATCACACTATCCCCATGTACAGATGAGAAGACTGAGGTATGGCAATTAATGAACCTTCTTAAAGCTCACACTGATAGAAGTGGAGAAGCTGGAACTGGAACCTAGGTCCTTCGTTTTAACACTGTGTTCTTTCTATTCCAAAGTAATTGTTCCTAAAGAGGCCACTGATGAAAATGCTATGTGGATATCTATTTGGAATAATAGTCCTTAACTCAAAACTATGTTAAGATTAAGTTTTAAAAATACTTAAAAATTTTATTATTAAAAAACTATAACCCCATCAAAGAAAATAGAGAAAGTAGAGAAATTGAGAAAGTACTTCAGTAGGTCAGTTTTCCAGGTGGGTGAGATGAGGCCTGAGAAACAGCAGGATGACCAGAAATGCTGCTGTGATAGGGGCAGACTCTGTGACCTGGAGCCAACTGCCTTATTTGGGAATGTCTCCAGCATGGGTGAACATCCAAGGCAAAGCTGCTGCCTAGACTCTAAAGAAGTTCCATTCTTAACAGTTACCGCCACCGGAAGAAGAGCGGGTGTCCTGGGTCACTGATGTGAGGGGGTGTGAGTGGTAGGAGTTCAGACATCTGATCCCATTCCAGAAGATTCTCAATGCCCATTGTCAAGTTAAGAGTTCCAGGGCCGAGTGGAATGGTGGTCAAGACATGAGTAAACTATTTCCAGACTTATTTTATAATGGATTAAAAAAATACCCAGAAACACCCCAAGCATTTGGATTCTGCAGAACATACTTTTCCCAAAAGTATGCTTCAGTAGAGCAGTAAGAAGAAAATATATTCTTTTAAGAAGATGTTAGGAGATAATGAGCCAGAGGCCTGGGTTGTAAAAAAAAAAAAAATGCTTTCTAAGATGCTGACTTAGGTACCCAGAATGGGACTGAAGAATTCACCTGAAAGCAAGAGAAATGGTAATCAAACAAGGACACAAATGAAATGAATAGCCCCCTTACTTGTGCACGTGTTTGTGGGCCTGTGTGGCACACTATGAATACTTTGTACCAACATCTATGTTCCTCTTATCAACTAAGGATGTCACTTTTGTGAGGACTGGTCTGTAGCATGTGTGGTGGACTTTTTTTTTTCTTCTCTTGACATCCATTACCTTTTTCTGTTTATAGTTGCCTCTTTTTCCTTTTTGGGGAATCTTACTTCCCCACTCTCAGTCCTTGTAGCTTGATCGAGGCTGACACTTCTCTGAATCTAGGCGTGGTGCCATGACACATAAGCATCAGATCCACAAGTAGCTCAGACCACAGCAATTGGTCCTGGAGAACCAATGAGAAACAATGATGCTCTTACTGACAGTGTGGGGATAAAGCATTCTCTATCCACACATATGCAGGGGCTGTTTCTGGGTTTTCTATGTTATTCTATCAATAACTTTTTTGATCCCTGTGCCAACACTGCCTGATTTTCAGTATTGTAGTTTATGAGATGTCATGATATTTGATAGCACAATTTCACCAAGTTTATTCTTTAGGAGTGTCTTGGGACATTGTACTCATTATTATAAATTTAAGCAATTCAAGGGTCCATCAATGGATGAATGAATAAAGAAGATGAATACACACACACACACAGGAATATTATGTAACCATAAAAAAGGATGAGATCTTGCCATTTGTGATGACATGGATGGATCTAGAGAGTATAATGCTAAGTGAAATAAGTAAGACAGAGAAAGATAAATACCATCTGATTTCACCTATCTATGGAATCTAGAAATACCAAGATGAATGAACAAATAAAAAGCAAAAACAGACCCATAAATACAGAGAAACTATGGTTACTAGAGAAGTGCGGGTAGGGAGGGAGAATGGGCAAAATGGGTGAAACATAATGGGAGATACTTCCAGTTATGGAAAGAATAAGTCACAGGACTAAAAGGTACAGCATAGAGAATATAGTCAATAGGACTATAAAATGTTGTATGGTAACAGGTGGCAGCTACACTTGTGATGACCATAGCAAAACATATAGAAATGTTGAATCACTATGTTATGTACCTCAAACTAATATAAGATTGAGTATAAAATAAAAACTCAGATAAAAACTATTTGAAAAGAGTAAAAATTAAAAAAAAATCCAAACCTGATTTGAATTTGGAGTGAGTCCATAAATCTTTTTGGAGTTAATTAACATTAAGATTTTGAGCTTTCTTAAATGCAAACATGGTGTATCTCTCAATCTTTTTCCTAGCTTGTTTTAATGACTTTCAGTCAAGTTTTGTACACTTCTCCTTCAAGTATTTACATATATTTGATTAGACTTATTTTATATTATTTGTTACTATTATAAATTGTTTTTTTGAATTACATTTTCTAATTTCTTGTGGTAGTATATTGAAATACAACTGATTTTCATATATTGATCTTAAAAGTCAAGCTCCCTTAAGAAATTCTCCTACTAATTCTAAAACTGAATTCTCCACCTTCTTTTCATTATTGCCCCCACCCCAATGAAATAGAAACCAAAAAACAATAGAGCAAATCAACAAAACTAGGAGCTGGTTCTTTGAAAGAATTAATAAAATTGATAAACCCCTGGCCAGACTTATCAAAAAGAAAAGAGAAAGGACCCAAATAAATAAAATCATGAATGAAAGAGGAGAGATCACAACTAACACCAAAGAAATACAAACAGTTATCAGAACATACTATGAGCAACTCTACACCAACAAATTTGACAATCTGGAAGAAATGGATGCATTCCTAGAAACATATAAACTACCACAACTGAAACAGGAAGAAATAGAAAGCCTGAAGAGACCCATAACCAGTAAGGAGATTGAAACAGTCATTAAAAATCTCCAAACAAAAGCCCAGGGCCAGATGGCTTCCTGGGGGAATTCTACCAAACATTTAAAGAAGAACTAATTCCTATTCTCCTGAAACTGTTCCAAAAAATAGAAATGGAAGGAAAACTTCCCAACTCATTTTATGAGGCCAGCATCACCTTGATCCCCAAACCAGACAAGGATCCCATCAAAAAAGAGAGCTATAGACCAATATCCTTGATGAACACAGGTGCGAAAATTCTCACCAAAATACTAGCCAATAGGATTCAACAGTACATTAAAAGGATTATTCACCATGACCATAAAAGGATTATTCCAGGGCTGCAAGGTTGGTTCAACATCCGCAAATCAGTCAGTGTGAGACAACACATCAATAAAAGAAAGAACAAGAACCATATAATACTCTCAATAGATGCTGAAAAAGCATTTGACAAAGTACAGCATCCCTTCCTGATCAAAACTCTTCAAAGTGTAGGGATAGAGGTCACATACCTCAATATCATCAAAGCCATCTATGAAAAACCCACCGCAAATATCATTCTCAATGGAGAAAAACTGAAAACTTTTCCGCTAAGGTCAGGAACACGGCAGGGATGTCCATTATCACCACTGCTATTCAAAATAGTACTAGAAGTCCTAGCCTCAGCAATCAGACAACAAAAGGAAATTAAAGGCATCCAAATCGGAAAAGAAGTCATTGATTTCTGCTCTGATCTTTATGATTTCTCTTCTCCTGCTGGGCTTAGGGTTTCTTTCTTGTTTTTTCTCCAGCTCCTTTAGGTGTAGGGTTAGGTTGTGTACCTGAGACCTTTCTTATTTCTTGAGAAAGGCTTGTACCGCTATATATTTTCCTCTCAGGACTGCCTGTATTGTGTCCCACAGATTTTGAACCGTTGTATTTTCATTATCATTTGTTTCCATGATTTTTTTCAATTCTTCTTTAATTTCCCGGTTGACCCATTCATTCTTTAGAAGGATGCTGTTTAGTCTCCATGTATTTGGGTTCTTTCCAAACTTCCTCTTGTGATTGAGTTCTAGCTTCAGAGCATTGTGGTCTGAAAACATGCAGGGAATGATCCCAATCTTTTGATACCGGTTGAGTCCTGATTTAGGACCGAGGATGTGATCTATTCTGGAGAATGTTCCATGTGCACTAGAGAAGAATATGTATTCTGTTGCTTTGGGATAAAATGTTCTGAATATATCTGTGATGTCCATCTGGTCCAGGGTGTCATTTAAGGCCTTTATTTCCTTGCTGATTTTTTGCTTGGATGATCTGTCCATTTCAGTGAGGGGAGTGTTAAAGTCCCCTACTATTATTGTATTATTGTTGATGTGTTTCTTTGATTTTGTTATTAATTGGTTTATATAGTTGGCTGCTCCCACGTTGGGGGCATAGATATTTAAAATTGTTAAATCTTCTTGTTGGACAGACCCTTTGAATATGATATAGTGTCCTTCCTCATCTCTTATTATAGTCTTTGGCTTAAAATCTAATTGATCTGATATAAGGATTGCCACTCCTGCTTTCTTCTGATGACCATTAGCATGGTAAATTCTTTTCCACCCCCTCACTTTAAATCTGGAGGTGTCTTCGGACTTAAAATGAGTTTCTTGGAGGCAACATATAGATGGGTTTTGTTTTTTTATCCATTCTGATACCCTGTGTCTTTTGATTGGGGCATTTAGCCCATTAATATTCAGGGTAACTATTGAGAGATATGAATTTAGTGCCATTGTATTGCCTGTAAGGTGACTGTTACTGTATATTGTCTCTGTTCCTTTCTGATCTACCACTTGTAGGCTCTCTCTTTGCTTAGAGGACCCCTTTCAATATTTCCTGTAGAGCTGGTTTGGTGTTTGCAAATTCTTTCAGTTTTTGTTTGTCCTGGAAGCTTTTCATCTATCCTTCTATTTTCAATGATAACCTAGCTGGATATAGTATTCTTGGCTGCATATTTTTCTCATTTAGTGCTCTGAATATATCATGCCAGTTCTTTCTGGCCTGCCAGGTCTCTGTGGATAATATTTTTACCATTGTATGTTACAGACTTCTTTTCCCGGGCTGCTTTCAGGATTTTCTCTTTGTCACTGAGACTTGTAAATTTTACTATTAGGAGACGGGGTGTGGGCCTATTCTTATTGATTTTGAGGGGGGTTCTCTGTGCCTCCTGGATTTTGATGCTTGTTCCCTTTGCCATATTGGGGAAATTCTCCCCAATAATTCTCTCCAGTATACCTTCTGCTCCCCTCTCTCTTTCTTCTTCTTCTGGAATCCCAATTATTCTAATGTTGTTTTGTCTTATGGTGTTACTTATCTCTGGAATTCTCCCCTCGTGGTCCAGTAGCTGTTTGTCCCTCTTTTGCTCAGCTTCTTTATTCTCTGTCATTTGGTCTTCTATATCGCTAATTCTTAATTCTGCCTCATTTATCCTAGCAGTGAGAGCCTCCATTTTTTATTGTACCTCATTAATAGCTTTTTTGATTTCAACTTGGTTAGATTTTAGTTCTTTTATTTCTCCAGAAAGGGCTTTTATATCTCTGGAGAGGGGTTTCTCTAATACCTTCCATGCCTTTTTCAAGCCCAGCTAGAACCTTGAGAATTGTTATTCTGAACTCTAGATCTGACATATTACCAATGTCTGTATTGATTAGGTCCCTAGCATTCAGTACTGCCTCTTGTTCTTTTTCTTGTGGTGAATTTTTCTGCCTTGTCATTTTGTCCAGATAAGAGTATATGAAGGAGCAAGTAAAATACTGAAAGAGTGGCAAGAACCCTAGGAAAATATGCTTTAACCAAATAAGAAGAGATCCCAAATTGTGAGGGGGGAGAAAGGGGATAAAAAGAGGTTCAAAAAGAAAGAAAGAAAAAAAAAGAAAAAAATAGAAAAAAAAAGAAACAAAAAGAATTAAAAAAGAAAACAAATAAAGAAATATATAAAAAAGAAAAAAATATATAAGATAAACTAGTTAGAAAACGTTAAAAAAGAAAAGGGTAAAAGTTAAAAAAAATGTTTTAGCAGAAGAAGAGAAAAAAAAATGAAAAAGTAAAAAATTAAATTAACTGCAAGACTAAAAAAATCACAGGGAGAAAGTCATGAGTTCCGTGCTTTGCTCTCTCCTCCTCTGGAATTCTGCTGCTCTCCTTGGTATTGAAACCGCACTCCTTGGTAGGTGAACTTGGTCTTGGCTGGATTTCTTGTTGGTCTTCTGGGGGAGGGGCCTGGTGTAGTGATTCTCAAGTGTCTTTGCCCCAGGCGGAATTGCACCGCCCTTACCAGGGGCCGGGCTCGGGTTTGCTTTCAGGAGCTTTTGTTCCCTGAGTGCTTTCTGTAGAGGACAGGAATACAAATGGCGGCCTCCTGGTCTCCGGCCGGAGGAGCCGAGAGCCCGGGGCCCCACTCCTCAGTGTGCCCTCAGAGAACAGCGCCCATTAACTCCCGTCTGCCTGACCTCCGGCCACGCTCTGAGCCCACCGAGCCTGCGACTGGTTCAAGTTAACCCCAAGCTGTGATCTTACTATCAGCTCTGTCTCTGTAGTCGGTTTTCTTGTTCCAATACCCGCAAGCTCTGCGACACTCAGACACCCCCGATCCTTCTGTGACCCTGCTGGACCTGAGGCCACACTGACCCTGCGTGGGCTTCGCCCTGGTTTAGCCTCTGGAGTGATGTCCCTCAGCGGAACAGACTTTTAAAAGTCCTGATTTTGTGCTCCGTTGCTCCGCCGCTTGCCAGGAGCCGGCCCCTCCCCCCAGGGTCTATCTTCCCATCGCTTTGGCTTCACTTCTCATCCGGTCCTACCTTTCAGAAAGTGGTTGTTTTTCTGTTTCCAGAATTGCTGTTCTTCTCTTCGATCTGCTGATGGATTTGCAGGTGTTTGCAATCTTTAGATAAGCTATTTAGCTGATCTCCTGCTAGCTGATGTAGTCTCAGCCTGCTACTTCTCCGCCATCTTGACTCCTCCCCCCATTTTCTGTCTTTTGTAGGTGGCCTGTTTTTCTGATCTTTGAATGCCTTTAAGATCTTCTTCTTGTCTTTGGTGGCCCAAGTTTCACCATTTTGTTTCAGCGGATTTATTTTTATTTATCCTGCTTAGTATATGATATGCTTCCTAATTCTAAAGGGTAATTAGGAATTATGCTCAGCTATTTTCTCTTCAATATTTCTTTCCCCCTATTCTCTCTATTCTTTTATTCTGGTATACTCCGATTGAGTGCCTGTTACTGTTTTGCCCATATCTTTTAACGTCTTATGTTTTCATCTGCTTTTTTGGTGCCATAACTGAAGATTATTTTTTTCAGCTCTATGTTTCAGTTCATTGTTGTTTTTTCAGATGTGGCTAACCTGATGTTTAATATATCCATTAAATTTTAATTTCAATTATTATATTTTTAATTCTTGAAATAATAAAATTGGCCATTAAAAATCTATTAGGTCATTTTATATACCTTTTATTTTTACCTTTTATTTCTTCCATCATTTCATAAGAGTTGTTTCAAATTCTACTTTTGCTAGGTCAAATACATAAAATTATGAATGAAAAGAAAGAGATCACAACGAACACCAAGGAAGTAGAAACAATCATCAGAAGTTATTATCAACAGTTATATGCCAATAAGCTAAGCAACCTAGATGAAATGGATGCATTCCTGGAAAACTATAAACTCCAAAAATTGAATCAGGAAGAAATTGACAACCTGAATAGACCAATATCTAGTAATGAGATTGAAGCAGTGATCAAAAACCTCCCAAAAAACAAGAGCCCAGGACCTGATGGATTCCCTGGGGAATTCTACCAAACTTTCAAAGAAGAAATAACATCTATTCTCCTGAAGCTGTTTCAAAAAATTGAAGCAGAAGGAAAACTTTCTGACTCTTTCTATGAAGCCAGCATTACCCTGATCCCTAAACCAGGCAAAGACCCTACAAAAAGGAGAATTTCAAACCAATATCACTGAGGAGTATGGATGCTAAGATTCTCAACAATATCCTAGCAAACAGGATCCAACAGCAGATTAAAAAGATTATCCACCATGACCAGATGGGATTCATCCCTGGGCTACAAGGATGGTTCAACATTCGCAAATCAATCAATGTGATAGAACAAATTAATAAGAGAAGAGAGAAGAACCACATGGTCCTCTCAATTGATGCAGAAAAAGCATTTGACAAAGTCCAGCATCTGTTCCTGATTAAAATGCTTCAAAGTATAGGGATAGAGGGAACATTTCTGAACCTCATCACATCTATCTATGAAAGACCCACAGCAAATATCATCCTCAATGGGAAAAAGCTTGCGTCCTTTCTGTTGAGATCAGGAACATGACAAGGATGCCCACTCTCACCACTCTTGTTCAACATAGTATTAGAAGTCCTAGCAACAGCAATCAGACAACAAAGGGAAATAAAAGGTATCCAAATTGGTAATGAAGAAGTCAAACTCTCCCTCTTTGCAGATGACATGATTCTTTATATGGACAACCCAAAGACTCCACCCCCAAACTAGTAGAACTCACAGCAATTCAGCAACGTGGCAGGATACAAAGTCAATGTACAGAAATCAGTGGCTTTCTTATACACTAACAATGAAAATACAGAAAGGGAAATTAGAGAATCAATTCCATTTACTATAGCACCAAGAACCATAAGATACCTGGGAATAAACCTAACCAAAGAGGTAAAGGATCTGTACTCGAGGAACTACAGAACACTCATGAAAGAAATTGAAGAAGACACAAAAAGGTGGAAGACCATTCCATGCTCTTGGATCGGAAGAATAAACATTGTTAAAATGTCTATACTGCCTAGAGCAATCTATACTTTTAATGCTATTCTGATCAAAATTCCACCAGTATTCTTCAAAGAGCTGGAGCAAATAATCCTAAAATTTGTATGGAATCAGGAGAGACCCCGAATCACTAAGGAAATGTTGAAAAACAAAAATAAAACTGGGGCATCATATTAGCTGATTTCAAGCTTTACTACAAAGCTGTGATCACCAAGACAGCATGGTACTGGCATAAAAACAGACACATAGACCAGTGGAACAGAGTAGAGAGCCCAGATATGGACCCTCAACTCTATGGTCAAATAATCTTCGACAAAACAGGAAAAAATATACAGTGGAATAAAGACAGTCTCTTCAATAAATGGTGCTGGGAAAACTGGGCAGCTATATGTAGAAGAATGAAACTTGACCATTCTTTTACACCGTACACAAAGATAAACTCAAAATGGATAAAAGACCTCAATGTGAGACAGGAACCCATCAGAATCCTAGAGGAGAACACAGGCAGTAATCTCTTTGATATCAGCCACAGCAACTTCTTTCAAGATATGTCTCCAAAGGCAAAGGAAACAAAAGCGAAGATGAACTTTTGGGACTTCATCAAGATCAAAAGCTTCTGCACAGCAAAGGAAACAGTCAAAAAACCAAAGAGGCAACCCACGGAATGGGAGAAGATATTTGCAAATGACAGTACAGACAAAAGGTTGATATCCAGGATCTATAATGAACTCCTCAAACTCAACACACACAAAACGGACAGAATAACAAATGATATAATAATATGAAATCTTATTCTATATCTGGATCATGTTGCCAAATAAATACAGTAATTAGTGAATTAGAAAATATATGCTTCCACAACAACTATTCCATTTTTATACAAAAGTCCATCTACCCATACATTCATTTAACTATTAGGAGCTCTTGCCTGCCAGACACTGTGGTGGTCTCTGGGCATACAGAGAAATGATCTAGGGTCTCTCTTCATGAGGAGCTCATAGTTGAATGAGAGGAGTTAGACATGAGAATGAAAATGTTGTGCAACCCATTGTTGTGAGGATTTTGTGGTTAAGTAAGTTGGGTACCATACTTGTTGTGAGGATTTTGTGGTAAGTAAGTTGGGTACCATAGGAGCCAAAGAGTACCATCCAACCAGTTTAGAGTAGGGAAAGATTTATCAAAAAGCCTGTGAACTGGTTGGCTGTTCAAAGTAAATGGGAGCTGACCTGGCATAGATGATGTGCCTGTGGTTGTGACTGTGGTTGTGACTCCGAGGAGGGGTACAGGAGAGGGAGCTGGGAAATGAAAGCCTTTATGACTAGTGATTTTTACATGTTTAAAGTAGGAAGGTACACCTGGTCACTTAACTAATTGAAAGAAGAGCACCTTAATAAAAATAAAAATTTATAATCTTTGAGAGAAGAAGTGAGCAGACTTGTTGGGAGAATGGCATGCAAACACATAATACCATGGAGAACAGGGTTAGGACTATTTCTTGCATTGGGAGTGGCAAAAATGCAGTATAGGGCTAGGAAATGGGTGGAGATGGTCCACCCAGGTCAGATGGTCCTGCTTCTGACATTGCGATGCCAATCATTCTCCTCACTTCACCTCATCACGTGGGCATTTTGTCATCTTACATCATCACAAGAAGAAGGGTGAGTACAATACAGTAAGATGTTTTGAGAGACAGGCTCATATAGCTTTTATTACAGTATAGGGGTGGCTCAGAGATATTATGGGTTTTGTTCCAGACCACCACAATAGAATGAATATCAAAATAAAACAAGGGAAATGAATTTATTGGTTTCCCAGATGATATGAACATTATGTCTACATTATACTGTAGTCTATAAAGTGTGTAAAAGCATTATGTCTAAAAACAATGTATATACCTTAATTAAAAGATTTGGAGAAAACTCCAGTGCAATGGACATAAACAGAAAGGAAATTTATTCAATTATATAACTGGAACCCCACAGGCAGGGCTGGGTTCAGAGTTGATTTATCCAATGGTTTAGGCTACATTTCTGTGTTTTTTCTTCTTTCTGCTTCTCCGGCATGCCAGCATTGTTTTGGGACAGGTGTATGGCATCATGTATGGATAGGATAATGTCCAGAGGAAGTGTGAGAGTGTCCTTTTGGGATGGTCTCCCTGAAAAGCAAGGATGCATTTTTCTAGAAGATTCTAGCAAGTCTATCCTCATTGGCTCATTCTTGAACCATTCACTAGTGAAGAGGATGAGGTTTTCTTTGGATTCTCAGGCTCATTACTGGAGTTCGGGAATTATTTGCTTTCCTTGAGCATTATGGGCCATGTGGGAGAGAGGCTTTTGTTCAGGATAATGTGGGGAGAGAAGCTGTGTAGGCTATCTGGTATCCACAACAGCAGGGAATCCAGAAATGAGTGGCTCTTAAAAATGTGGTTATGGGGACGCCTGGGTGGCTCAGTTGGTTAAGCAGCTGCCTTCGGCTCAGGTCATGATCCTGGCGTCCTGGGATCGAGTCCCACATTGGGCTCCTTGCTCCGCGGGGAGCCTGCTTCTCCCTCTGCCTCTGCCTGCCATTCTGTCCGCCTGTGCTCGCTCTCTCTCCCTCTCTCTCTGATAAATAAAATAAATTAAAAAAAAAATGTGGTTATGTTGTGAGCACCAGAGAAGTGTGACTACAGCTAATGAAGTCCTAGACACCAGAAGAGGACTGGCATTATTCAGGGAATGGGAAATAGATAAAATACTAAAACCATGCTCCATGGACAAGGTGATCAGCCAGAAACCTAGTTAAGAGAACCAAGACTCAAGGTGGGGTACAGATCAGCACAAGTGTGAACTGATAGCTGAGGTCAGGATTGACCTCAGATAATGTATCTTTTCAGGACTAGTTGCCTGTGTCCTAGTGGGGCAGCAGAGTTTAGGAACATCACTGCAGGGACTAGCCAAGAGTAAATATGTGGAGAAAATTGGGCTGATTCAGCAACATAACCTGTTGCCCAAGTGGCAGATGAAAGGGTAGGACTATCCCTTTGACTGGACAGAATCACATGGTAAGAAGAGGCGGCCAGTTTGGGGGTAGGGTTGGGGTGAAGGAAAGGGTAGTTTGGGAATAGGGAAGGGTGTCATTACTTATTGCAGTGTCTTTGGTTATGTGCTGGCCAAAGGACTGTGTTTAAAGGACTAGTGTCCATTGATTGCTGTTGGTGGCCAAGTAGCCTCATTTGAGGGGTGAGGAGGAAAGCAGAGGCTGGGGAACTAGTTCTGTGTGTGAAAACTGAGAAATTTGAGGTTGTTGTTGCATTCCTGGGTGTAGTTGCTTCTCAGTGCCCTTAAGGAAGTGAAAAAAATCTTCAAGCTGAAAATGCTGTTCTGAGGTCAATGAAAAAGGTGACAGATAATATGTTACGAGCTTTTCTGTCGATTATCCATTATGTTACGAGGATTGTATGTTGAAACACTGCAGATAAAGTGTCTCAATTAAGACTTTAATTTAGATTTAATAAGAGTTATTATATGTTAATAAAAGATCAATTAGCAGTTAAATAGCCATTGATCCAGGTACAATAAGTATGTCAGAAAGACATCGAGTTGTCATTGAAATAACTAGAGATTGCATGGGCAACATGTGAGCAATTAGATCCTCAATATATTCAGGCTATAATGAATGTCAATGCATTTAATTGCCATTTAACAAGAAAGCTTAATGTAAAGTCTCAGGCCTATTAACTCACATACCTGTTCACAGTTCTCTGATAGATTCGTTTATTCACTGGTTCTTTGATTAATTAAGCACACTCCGGGTAAAGTGAAGGAACAGGAGGAACAGGCACATTCGAATACCTGCCTTCAAACAACTTAAAATCTAGTATTGAAATAAACTTACCTATAGGGAAGAATAAAGTGGCTAGGTAGAGACTACTATGTTTTTCACATGTTTTCTGATTAAGGTCCAACTATCAGCAACATCAACTGAGATTTCTCACACGTTGGAAGAAACTCCCTTGAGGAGCTGCTGAGTTTAGAGGCTGTTTGTTACTGAAGCACAATGTAGAAAAGGAATAAGGGTGGACTGAGTCAGGCCAGAGTTGTGTGTTCTGGTGTGATGTCAAAGGAGAAGTTAAAGCTTTATCATCCTGGGTATTTGGAGAGGGTTACTTGAGAAATACAGTAGCTCTCACTAGGGCAGTGAGCACTGATACATAGAAATTACTCTCAGTGTTTTTGTGCCTAGTGTCTAAGAATCTCAGTTACTTTGGGATCATATAAGGATCTGGGAGAGGGAGGTACCCAATAGTATCTGATAAAAATGGTTAACACGGTGAATTTATGCTATATAAATTTTATCTCAATGAAAAGGGTATCAACTGATTGGTTGTTTGTAACTGGAGTGGGCACATTTTGGAGTGCCTATAAACTGAAGCTCTTGCCTCATTTAGAATTGTACTTCTGCCTGGAAGGAGGTCCCTGCAACCGAGTTCCCACCTTATAATGTTGCTCCCATGGTCATGCTGTAGCCTTTCAAATGCAGAACCTCTCAGTGAGGCTGGAAGTCTCTTCCAGACCTGCTCTGGAAAGTGTGGCACTGGTTCCATTTTCTTCTGGGGGCCCTTCTTCATCCAGGGTCTTTTCCCCAGGACCAGACTGGTATTTTATTTTTATTAAAAAAAATTTTTTTTTATTGTCAGGCAGAAAAATGGCTCTTATGTCACTACTGCATTCTACCCCATTCTTGAATTTATTTCACAAATAGCGTTGAAATGCTCTAGGTTCTAGATCTTGGAAATCACAATTCCTTTCCCTTCCCAGAAAGCTCAGCTCTTTGTAGGGACTTAAGATCTTCTTTAGTCGTTCAAAAGACAATCTTCCATTCTCTCCTGCCCTTCCCTGAGTGCATACAGAGGGCTGGAATACCTTAGGGTTCCAGGTGGGTCATGTAATTGTTTCTGGGAAGCAACGGAGTGAAAAGTATTTCTTGTATAGGCTGCAACCTAGCAGACCCCAAGCCTGAACTTCTCTAAGTCTTCTGTACTTGGTGCTTGACTTGGGGAAGTAAAGATAAAGGACCTATGCTCTGCCTTTAAATCAACTGGAAGCTTAGATAAGAGACCTATGCTGGGAGATAGGGGGATGAGCAGACAGACATTGAGAGTTCAGCAGGGGGAGGAAACGAGCCAGAGGTGGCTGTGAGCATTGTCCTAGAAGCCACTGCTAGACATCTTCTGGATGTGGGAAAGAAAACTCCAGAGATTGGATATCTGGTGACATCAGTGAAGGTGACATCTGAAATTACAATCATAAAATAAACAAGTGAATAAAGAAAGTCACAGTCTGCTTGAAAAGTGAAAGATTTAGACAAGATATTTTGGAAGATGGGTTAAACATTGTTTCTAAACTCAATATTCTTTCAGCATCTCAATTTAAATTTAGTGAGGTGAGTTTGTATCAACAGAGTTAAACTTTAGTTTTGAAAACTACCTTTAAGTAATTGTGTCTTGAGAAATGACTTTCTGGGATCTGCTGTTCCTATCCATTTACTTCTGCACCAGGAGGAGCTCTCTGTTATGCACGCTGTAGGTGAGGGGGCAAGATTAACTCACTCCAGGGGGGCAAAGGTAGAAAAGACAGATTTTTGGACCTCAAGGAGAGCAGCCCAGGGTCGTGTGGGGGAAGGAAGGAGCCCAGGCAAACAAACAAAGGGTTCTTTTAGTATTGAACACAGCTTAGTGTGGAGGTAGAGCAGTGAGGATTTTGCTTATGTCCAATCTTATTTTATCTGATAACCAAATAGAGTGGTTATTTTAACGTTAAGCTGCCTTCCCACTTTTGGCAAGGGGATGAAAGAGAAAATAAAGGAACTGGGATGATGGCCACTTTGTGTGCTGCTTGTCTTCAGACCTTCCCTTCCCCTAAAGGAGTCTGGGCGGGAATGCACAAGGCATCACCGAGTAAATTAATCCTGACCGTAGGCAGCAAAGGAAGCCTCTACCAGTGCCCTACCCTGTACAGATGATGGGCTTAAAGGAAGTAAAAAGGCGATTTGAATAGCAAGCACTTAAAAAGACTCCCTTGTTCTCCACCTTCAGGTCTAATAGCCCTCCTCAGAGCAGACACAGAGTGTTCTAAGAGAAATGAAAATATCCCTCCTAAACACACGCAAGCACATAACAAAAGCCAAGTTAAGAAGGTTAGCGACTTAGTTGTCTCAGCAACATGTCATCAAGTTGAGATGAGCAGGAAACTCAGATAACACGAGGAAGAAGGAAAACATCATAAGCTCACAAAGAGAGGAAAGCTGGGATGCTGAGAGGAGAAAAGCAAAGCCCCTTTTCTTGCTGTTTCATTAAGGGGAACTTAACTTTTAAACAGCCTCTCAAAAAAGCTAAAATAGAATCTGCTTTTGTGTAACCTGTGTACTTGGTGTGTGTTAAGAAATTGTGTTATCAGCATTTCCTGTGTGGCACACTGTTCAAAAGCAAAATTGTCATGAATGTGTGTATAATTCCACAGGGAAACAAAATGGTGTCATGTTAAAATGGGATTTGATTTTTTATTAGAAATTAGCAGTATGGGATAAACATATAGAAATGGCCAAATGTAGATTGCTTTGCTTATCTGAGCCAAGACTCATCATAATATTATAGCACAAAATGAGACAAATGGACATTTTAGAGCCTGATTCTTTCTCTCCTCTCATAAGATTGTATTCAGAAAATTGCTGACATTTGGTTCCTAAGAGAGGGACATTTCTGGATTGTGGAAATGCGAGATCTTCACAGCTAGGGCTGTAAACTTGTTACTGAAACAAGAGTAAGGTAGTAGGGGGGGAAGTTAAGGGAAGGCAGGAAAAGAAGCAGGACAGGGCCGGGAGAACCATTCCATTGTTATACATTGTTAACTCTAATTATTAGAAAACATGTTTTAATATTGAATCAAAATCTACCCCCAGGTAACTTTTCAAAGCTTGAAGCCGTGCAGAACAAGTCAGATTTCTCTGGGTCACAGCAGTTATTCAGATATTTGAATGATAGTATGTCTTCCCTTGATCTTTTCTTCTCTGGGTCAGAGTTTCTAAAAGTGTGGCTCCTGATTTGCAATGTCAGCATTGCCAGGAAACTTGGTAGAAATGCAAATTCTCAGCCTTCCTTCCCTCACCTAGGGCATCAGGTCCCTGAAATCTGTGGTTTAACAAGTCCTCTAGGTGCTTCTAATTAACGCTTAAATTTGAGAACCAGTGCTCTACGAATCCTTCATCCATGCTAATCCTTATGTTCCACAAGTAAAGGACATTAGGAGAAGGAAGGGAAAAGTGAGGGGGAAACAAACCATGAGAGACTGTGGACTCTGAGAAACAAACTGAGGGTTTTAGAAGGGAGGGGGTCAGGGGATGGGTTGGCCTGGTGGTGGGTATTAAGGAGGGCATGTATTGCATGGAGCACTGGGAGTTGTACATAAACAGTGAATCATGGAACACTACATCAAAACTAATGATGTACTTACTATATGGTGACTAACATACTGTACAAAAAAAAAAAAAAAAGAGAATCCTTCATCCAGTGCTCCCACTTTAACTCATCCATCCATTCATCCATCAAATATTTATAGGCCCAACACACTGCAGACTGTGACTAGGGATAAAGATATGAAGGACAGTTTGGGCACTCAGACAAGAGTTGGTTTTGAGATCCCTCCCCATTCTGACTATCCTCTGATTGCCTGGTTGGTTGTCATTCTCATATGTGATCAATGAATAGCATGTAACACACACAGCAGGACAGCTTCTTCCCTAAATGTAACATTTATTCCACATTTTATCCACTGGGTGGGTTTGAGAGAAGTTGTTCAATGTCTCATTGAATCCAAGAGAGGATTGAGCAAGTGTGTGGGATAATGGAACAGGTGTTTGGGGGAAGATTAATCTGGGAATGCTGGTTAGGACTGAGTTAAGATGTGTGGTAGTTTGCTCCTCTGAATTTTCCTTTGGTGGGGGGACAAGATGGCGGGGGAGTAGGAGGAGGCGCCTTTTCAGCCGGTACCCCAAAGTGAGCTGATTACCTACCAAAGAACTCCGATCACCCATGAAATCAGCCTGAGATCAGAATTACACACGTCTGGATCTCTACAGGGGCAGAAGACGCCAGTGGGCAGGTAAAGCGGAGTGGGAACAGAGGAATGATATCGGAAGATAAACAAAAGGGGGAGGGAGCCACCAGAGGCGACCGGTTGGAAAGTAATACCCCAATACGAGCGAGTGAATTTCCCTTTGGTGAATAACTTGCATTCCAGCACCCCCAGCCACTACCTATGCTCCTGTAGTTCTCTCCCCCATTTTGGCTGGCCTTGGTCATGTGACTTGCTTTGGTCAATGGGACATCAGCATCCATAAAGCCAGCAGAAGCTTGATAAAATGTTTGTGCGTGAGAGCTTACCTTCTCAGAAGGCTGCCTCCACCTTGTGTGCAAGTGCTGCTTGGCATGGTCTCCTTGAGGCTAAGAAACATGTGAAGAGAAAAGCCCAGAGATCCCAGCTATCCTTACTCCCCTAGCTGAGTTGAGAATTAAGCACACAGTCCAGTGGGTGAGTTAGTCTAGGTGAGACCAGTAAGATACAGGATTTTGAAAAAACATACATTGGTGGTGTTTTAAGCTGTAAAGTTCTGGGGTGGTTTGCTACACAGTAATAGGTAACGGACATTGGAGAGTATTAAAGAAATTGGGGTAATCAGTATTAGAATGGGGCAAGAGTACAGAGATGGGGAAAAGGAGGAGATCTCACAGGAGAGGCAGTTTCCATGTGGAAGGAGCTAGTCTTTGGATGACAAGATGGCTCTGAGAATTTGGAAACACTGACAATAACAGAGCTTAAGCAAAGTATATTTCTACTCTTAGGGAGTATCTCTATTATGTATTCTTAAGATGGAAAAATGGTATTTTGGAGATTATCTGCAGTTCTAGGGGCTATCATCAGGTGACCAAGTGAAACCCTTTGCTGAGATGCTTTGTTAGATCTTGTTAGAACTGTGATACCAGGTGTAATTTGTTATCTATCACTATGTTACAAATTATCCCAAATTTAGTAACCTAAGAAACACTTAATACTGTCTCACAGTTTATGTGAGTTATCTACACATGATTTTCCAGGGTTCAGGGTTTCTTACCAAGCTGCAGTTAGTGTAGACCAAGACTGCAGTAATCTCAAGGCCAACTGGGGAAGGATTCACATCTAAACTTGAACACAAGACTTTTGGCAGGATTGAGTTTCTCATGCATTATTGGGCTGGGTGACCTCAGTTCCTTGCTCACTGTTGCCTAGAACCTTTCCTTAGTCTCTTGCCACATGGTCTTTCCCTTAGGGCAGTTAAGAATGCAGTATCTGGCTTCTTTGGAGTAAGTAAGAGGACAAGCCTAACAGGAAGCCAAAGTCTTTTTTAACATAATCTTGGAAGTGACATCTCATCACTTTTGTCATATTTTTTTTTTACAAGGAGTGAGTCAATAGGCTAGCCCACACTCAAAGGGAGGGCATTAAGCAAGTGCATGCATACCAGGAGATGAAGATCCCTGGAACCATTTTAAATGTTTCCTAGCTGAGGACTGGGATAGGTAACACCTCTGATTATACAACACCAGGTGGCCACCAGCTATTCTCCTGGGCCAGATTTTCTATTTATTTGGATGAGGAAAGTGGAAAACAGCCAAAGCAACCCTCTAGGCTTTTTTTCCCCCCTTTGGTTTCTGTGTTTTTATAGTGTCCAGCACAGAGTAGACACTCAATAAACACTTGTGGTTGAATGAATACACTGCTAGTGTCTTCCCTTTTTATGTTTATTCCATATATGTCTCTCTTCTTGGGCCATTTTCCACTTCTTTCCCCTATAAATATGAATTTGATATTTGATTCTGTGTCAAGTATATCTCACTTCTCAGGGTTCAGCTATTGCTTAGAAAAATGTTTAGTGGAATATGGCTTTTATAATACTGGTTGGTAGATGTGAGTGACCCACATTATTTCCTTTCTGGAAGACCTCTAGTATTTTAGATATTTAGCATCTTCCTATGCTGACCCCCTCCCTGGTCTAGGGGATAAATCACGATATTATGAGCCAATCACTGTGGTCTCATTCTCTTGGCCGGGGATTGGTTTATCCCTGAGCATGTGACTCAGTCTTGTCCAGTTGGAATTTGTTCTTATGACTTTACTCCTTTTGTATTACTTTAATGTGGGCTCAGTGGACTTGGGGAGACAAATATATGTGCGTAATCTTTCATTTAAATTCAAAGCCTGATCATATTTTAACACACTGAGCCTATGTTAATATGTATCAGTTATCTACTGATGCATGAAAAACCACGTCAAAATTAGCAGCTTAAAACAACAGCTGTTTTATTTGCTCACAACTTAGTGGGGCAGCAATTTGTGCTGGGCTCAGCTGCGCAGCTTTTCTACTAGCCTCGTTTGGGGTCACTCAGTCACCTTAGTCATCTTGTAGCTCTACTGGGAGATACCTGGTCTAAGACATCCTCATTCACACATGTTGGTGCTGGTTGTCAGCTGGCTAATCTAGGGGGCTTTGACTGCTTAACTTTGGAGCATGGCCTCTCCTTCAGTAAGTTGGTTTAGGCTTCTTCATATGGCAGTTTCGGGGAAGTAATCTAATAAGATGAAAGAAGAAACTGCAAGGGCTTTTGAAGCCTATGTGCAGAAGTCATGTGTTATTTCTGTCACATTCTACTGGATTAACACAGGTTAAATCATCAGAGAAGTTCGGATTCAAGGACATGGAAGTAGATTCTGCCCCTTAATGATGGAGCTGCAAAGTCATATTGCAAAGGGGCATACATATAGAGATGGGAGGATTTTGTGACTAATTTTGCAATCTAGTATTTAAGTGTATAAGACTAAATGAGTTTGTTGTTCTTACCCAAGTAATATATGTTAAATATAAAATATGTAAGCAAAAAAAAAAAAAAAAAAAGATCAAAAATATCACCTCTTCCTGTTGGAGAGATAATCTAGTAACTTCAGGTAAATATCATTCCAGGTAGCTCTTTATATGTGTAAATGGAATGAAAAATGCAGAATACTTTTGTAAAAATTGGATATTACTCTATATTTTTAGAAAAAGGAAAAAAAAAGCATTAAATTGAATTTTCATTGAATTTAACAGAAGAAAAAGAAACCAGATAAAAATAAAAAATTATATTAAAAAAAAAAAAAAAGAAACCAGAGAAACCAAAGGAATTATGGAACTTCAGATAATGTTTTTTCACCACAGAGATATTAGATCCCAAAAGTTCTCCCTAAGGTTACAAAAAAAGATTATAAAAAAAATTAAGAAAGCTAGAGGTTTTTTTTTTCTTTTAAAGATCCATGTTTAATTTTAGACATATTGATTGACTCTCTGCTATGAAAGATAAGGAAATTAAAACTTTTAATGTTCCTCTCACCTCATTTCCCACTCCCCTCATCTTATGAGTTTTTAGTGACATTATTTTAACAAAATGTCATAGCATAAAGCATTTATATTCTACATTTATAATTCTTTAATTCCATAATTCTTATGATTTAGTCTTACATCTATAATTAAATGAATTTGCTGCTCCCCTTTGCCCCACCACCTGTCTATATATCAGGGTCTGCTTTTCTGAATTATTTTTTAAAAATTGTGATTCATTTTTGGTAAGCTGTATTTCCTGGTCAAGGTTTCTTTTCGAGATGAACTAATGATACTTGCTGTCTGCGTTCTTGCATCCTTGAAAGTTTCTGCTGGTTGCCTTCACATGGACCTGACTGAGTTTGGTGTCCCAGTTTCTTTCTCATGAGGCTGTAGGCATAGTTTCACTGTCTTTGGTTACTGGATTTTGTACTATTCCCTCCATTTATTCTCTGTTGGCTGGATATTAGTTAGGTTTTTCAAGAAGGACTCTTAGATGCTTTATTCTCTAAGTTCTTTCATGTTGAGAATATTTGCCTGTTACTTTTACATGTTTGGTATTTGTTCTCTTTATAGGTGCTACATACATATTTATATATATATAAGCATCATATATTTAATATATATATATATATATTTTTGAGAGTGCTGAATGCCTGCATAGTTATCTCATAACCTTTGGATATCAGTAATACAAGAAGATGATGTGTTGTTGATAATCCCATACTGGAATTTTCTGGCACATGATATTCTTTCTTTATAGCAGGGAATATTTTTTGTGTTATATCTCCAGCTACATTTCTATTCTGTTTTGGAGCTCTTCTTCAGGGACAATTCCTATGTTAGATGGCCTTTTTCCTTCATATCTTTTACCTTCTAAGTGCTTTTGAAACTCTTTATTTTTTTTTCCTTAAGATGTATTTATTATCTCATATAATTCCTCAGTTGGCAGGGCCTGGATTATTCTTTAATGTTTCTAATTTGCTGATTAGTTCTTTAATGATGTGATTTTGGTTTTTACATTATTTCATTAGCCATGTAATCTCTCTTTTGGTCTCGTTCTGTTGTTTTGTAATTTTGTCTGCCTATTCTTGATTATTGACTTTATGTTTTTATGAAGTTTCTTTATAGCCCCGATCAGATGCATGAAATTTTCTTCTAAAACAAGTACTTTGTCATTAGCAGCTATATTCTTTTAGATGTATATTTGCGTAATTGTCCCCACCCCCCCTTTTATATATCTTGTTCGTGTTAATGTGGGTAGTTCTCTTCTCTCTTCTATTTTTTATGATCGAGTGTGAATGAATTTTCTTGGCTTCTTTCCCTCTGTAATTGAGAACTCCAGTTTAAATGTTGAACTATGGGGCACCTGGGTGGCTCAGTGAGTTAAGCCTCAGCCTTTGGCTCAGGTCATGATCCCAGGGTCCTGGGATTGAGCCCCACATCGCATCAGGCTCTCTGCTCAGCAGGAAGTCTGCTTCCCTCTTTCTCTGCCTGCCTCTCTGTCTACTTGTGATCTCTGTCTGTCAAATAAATAAATAAAATTAAAAAAAAATGTTGTACTATGGCAGTTTTACTCACTTTTCAGTTTCCCCAAGGGCACAGGGTAGGAGCTGGGGTGGGAGATGGAAAAGGAGAAGTCTTTTGGAGGGATAGGCTGGTTTTGCTCTGTGGCCTAGGCTCTGGGTTGTCATCTGGGATTTTATTAAAGGCCCTGTTCTGAGTTTATACCGCCTTGTCAGGATGTGTCTCTTTTCTAGGGAGGATATGCACAAGCTTCCAACCATTCTCACAATTCAGCCTGGCACCTCGGAAGGCTATTTTACTGCTCCTTACTGAGATCCCAAGATTATTCTGTGAGTGACAGGAGGGTTTTTATCTCAAGTTTTGACCATGATGTTTACTTGGCTTAGCCTCTCGTCTTCTCTCCAGACTGGAGACATGCTGGAGGAAGTCTCAAGATTTTGTTCACTCACCTTTTTTGCCAGTTTGGTTTCTGGTTGTTGAGGCCAATGTTAGGATTTTACAGAGCCACACAATAAATGTGATTCACTTCTTGGTTGCCACTTTGGAAGTTTTGCAGATGTTTGGATTGTTGTTGATGACTTTTTTTTTTCTGGTATCAGTATTTCCTAATTTTGAATTAGTTCATCAGATATGAGAGGAGATTGTTTTGTTTCTTTTTGCCCCCTTTACCTCGAAACCCTGCCATACTTTTTTTTTTTAAGATTTTATTTATTTATTTATTTGACAGACAGAGATCACAAGTAGGCAGAGAGAGAAAGAAGGAAGCAGGCTTCCTGCCAAGCAGAGAGTGCAATGTGGGGCTCAATCCCAGGACCCTGAGATCATGACCTGAGCCGAAGGAGAGGCTTTAATCCATTGAGCCACCCAGGTGCCCCCAAACCCTGACATACTTTTTTTAAAAAAAGATTTCCTTTATTTATTTGACAGACAGAGATCACAAGTAGGCAGAGAAGCAGGCAGAGAGAGAGGAAGAAGCAGGTTCCCTGCTAAGCAGAGAGCCCCATGCGGGGCTCAATCCCAGGACCCTGGGATCATGACCTGAGCTGAAGGCAGAGGCTTTAACCCACTAAGCCACCCAGGTGCCCCAACCCTGACATACTTTATTTTTATATAGTTATATATGTTGATTGTTTACTTGGAAATTTTGAAGTAGAATATAAGACTTCTTCAAATATACTCTTCTAGAAAGTATAATAAGTCCTCTTTTTATTCTTTAGTTCAGACAATTCACCAGGTACTGTAAAGAATAGTGATAGCTAAGAATAAGAAACAAAAAACACAAATTAACGATGGCCATAAAAAATGTCAAAGCTAAAAACATCCTACAACTTTTATTGGATCCTACAATGGAGCCAAAGTCAAGATTTTTGCAGATGATATTATTTAGAGATGAATAATAATCTCACTTTCAACTGAGTAAAGTGAGATTCAGAGACTTTAAATGACAATAAAGCTCATACAGCTTTAAATCACCTTAAAGCTCAAGGTCAGACAGTTAATTAAAGGCAGGCTTATGTTGCTCTAAAGCCAAAGTTCCCTCTCAGGGCTCCTCCAAGAAGAGTCCTGTACTATTTGGCTGGAGGGAATACGAAAAGTGGCCGAGACAACAGCTTCCCCAGAAAAAAGAGCACAGAGGAAACAGCTGTTTTTTTGGTACAAATATCTCATTTATAATAGTTCCCTAAAGGATGGAGTCCCCTCAATCACTTAGAGCATGGCCATTTTTTGTTTGAGTTTTTGGAGGGAGAGTTATAGTGGGGAGGGACTTAGGTACCAGTTGTATATTGCATGAATCACCTATTGCTTTGTAACAAAGTAGGTTGGGGATGAGCCAGAATCCAGTGTAAGTGTGAGTTCAAATTGTGACTTCTCTGTTAGATCAGAAGCCTCACAATTTGCTAAGCATTAATCAAGAATTAAGCTGGAAAAAATGCGTGGGGGAAGGTGTGGCTTCAAACTGATCCAGTGAACAGTTAAAAAGAGGAAATTGACAGCAAATACTTTTCCAGATTGAAGAAAGAACCATCGAGGGATTTCCCTTCACAAACCAGATGGCAGCCTCCAGCTGGCTGCCTGAGAGATACTGAAATTGGAAGTGCTCAGTAGCCAAACAGACCTGCCCTCTTTCAGGTCTGCAGGAGGCCGGGGATGCTATGGTTTGTAATTACCTCCCAACTGAGCCTTTGTGTGGTAACATAGCTGGCAGAGTTGAAACTACTGCAGTATTTTCTGTATTAATTTGAAATTGCCTCAAGTCATATTATTTTATGAATGTAAAGACTTAGTGCTGGTTAAATCAACATTTAGTCCCTAGGAGGTTTTTTGGTATAGGATAGTGGTGACAGTGGGGGTAGAGGTAGGGGAGTTTTAAAGCATCTCTTTCTCACACTTTCAAGTACCATTGGTGGTACTTGCTTGGGTTTTTGGGGAGATTGATGATGATTATCAAAATTTTAAATGTGTATGAACTTTTGCTTCATCAGGGGCCACCCCATGAAGGCTTTGTGGGCATCTTGTCTATATCTCAAGAGCAAAGGGAAGTTATGACAATGCTTTAAAGCAAGAAGGACTAGATGTTGGGGTTGATGATCTGATCAGATTTCTAATTTGAAAAGGTGAAGACGGAGAGATAATTGCAGAAGTTTAGGTGAGAGAAGATGGTAGCTTGGACTAAAGTGGTAATGATAGAGATGAGAGGAGCAGTGAATTTGAGTGATTCAGGAAAACAGATACACAGGGACTTAGTTAAGTGACTGGCTTTGGGGAGATGATGGGGAAAGGTGTGTCAAGGAAGACAGCCATTTTCTTATCTGGATGGATAGTAGTTCTCTTCACCGAGGTAAGTTTGTTTTGGACTGTGAAACACTATGCAGGCATTAATAAGGATAAGGTAGACCAATCCTTCAAATTATCCAGACATAGATGAATGTCCACAACATGTTACTGAGTAGGAAAATTAGATTATAAGTAGTAGAAATAATATCTTATTATGTGCTTTGTGAATATAGACACAGGCTGATAATAATGGTCATCTTTATAGGTGTATGGGTGTAATGATTGAGGATTTTCATCTTCTCTTTAATGTACCTTAGTATCATTTGATGTTTCTGTACTAAACTTGTAATTTGGTAGTACCCTAGTAGCTGACC
This sequence comes from Mustela nigripes, assembly GCF_022355385.1. NCBI lineage: Eukaryota > Metazoa > Chordata > Mammalia > Carnivora > Mustelidae > Mustela > Mustela nigripes. The sequence continues at coordinate 93,620,836 of NC_081558.1, forward strand.
AGAGGGAGGTCAGAAAGACTAGGAACTGAGTATTTAAGGATATGGGGACTTAATGGAGAAGTTCTCCAGCTTGAGGGTAGAAATCAAATCACGTGCTTCAGCTCAGAAGCCAGTGTATGAAGAGGAGCCAGTAAAAGAAAGGGCGCTTTGGAAGAGACCCCGATGCTTTATCTGTGCGAAACAAATCTGAGCGTATGAATGATAATGTATAGACTGTATATAGCCCAGTGCAATGTGATATAAGCTGCACAGATGCTATGCCGCAGCCAGTCTTCAGGGAGGCAGAGGAAGGAAGGGTGACTGTATATCTCTGCTGCATGAAATATTCGAAAAAGGGAATACAATCTGAGTAGGCGGAAGTGAAAACTTGAAAGGTTTCTGCAGTTTATTTTCCTTTTCTATTTTTCTGATGTTCTATCCATCTCTACATGGAGCTACAAACCACAGAGACATCCATACCCATCAGTAAGACTGATGCTTGTCAAGGATGCCTGCAGTCAGCCCAGACGTGAGATGGTTTAATCCTCTAATTATAGATGACTCCAGTAGCAACAGGAGCTCTGAGCCCCCAGCCAGGATCACAAGAGACAAAATCCTGACTCCTCCAGGTAAATCCTGTGATTACCCAGCACAGGAAAATGGTGGGATCTGAAGGGTTCTTTATTGGAAGCTCACATGAACACTGGCTTTCTGAAGCCTGGCTTCACAGGCCCCATGTGGTGCCTATCAACTCAGTCTTCTCTTCACTGCACAACCCAGACCATGCTGTTCAACTTGCTACCAATTTGTGGTGTGAGCTATAATTAATAATACTCTTAGTTACTACCCTGAAAATTTGATGCAGCACAGCACAGTGTGGCTTGTCAGATTCAAATCCAACTCTGTCACTTACCCAGCTGTATGAATTTTTAAAAGTTATTTTTTGCCTCAGTTTTTTCATCTGCAAAATGGTACTAATACTAGTATATGAGGTAGGTACCTCATATGATTGAGACTCTTAGGGAAGTAGTGCAATTAGCATTCAATAACCCCAATGCTGTTTATTTGTTATATTCTGACTGATGTTAGATACCTGAAAGCCTCAGAGTAAATCAGTTCCACATTAGTCATTGCCTGTGTTTGAAGGTCCTCTAGGATTTAGGAAGTGAGGAAAATCAGGTTTTCCTCTGAAGACAAAACAAACAGATAAATACATAGTAGATCTTGACAAAGTCATCTCAAAGTGACAGAATTGTTCCTACACAAGCAGGGCTCAACTAACCATTCTTTATTCAGTCATGCATGCATGAAATGACTTCTGGGTGTCTGCCATGTTTCAGGCACCAGCCTGGGTGGCAAATAGAAATTGGGACTTGATGTTTGTCTTCATGGGGCTTACCAACCAGTAGGGGAAATGGGCAATAAGTGAGAGGAAGCAAATGGACACACATAGGCTAACAAATTGCAGTAGGTGTTATAAAGAAAGGGAACTGTAAAGTACTCTGCATATGACTATACCATATACTATCCATCCTATTGTTGATGGACATTAAGGCTGTTTTAATTTTCTTTTTTGGCGATCATGAACAGTGTTGCTAGGAACATTCTTACATGCATGTTTTGGTGACAGGGATTTTTAGTAAGTTTTAACTTTTTAGGAATTTGTCCATTTAGTACCAAGACCAAGGTGGTGGGAGCATTGTACTATAGATGTATGACATAAAAGAGTGCAATGTCTGTAGAGAATCCAAAAACAATAATAAAACCAGTGAAAATGTCAGAAATCTCAAACCCCTCCCAATCTTTTTTTTTCTTTTTTTTTAAGATTTTATTTATTTGACAGGGAGAGCACAAGTAGGCAGAGAGGCAGGCAGAGAGAGAGGAGGAAGCAGGTTCCCTGCTGAGCAGAGAGCCTGATTCGGGGCTCGATCCCAGGACACTGGGATCATGACCTTAGCTGAAGGCAGGATCATGACCTTAGCTGAAGGCTTTAACCCACCGAGCCACCTAGGTGCCCCTTTTGTTGGTTTTTATTAAAAAAAAAATGGCTGAGATTTCTGTTGCACTTAAATAATATTTATATGTAAGCTCCAAACTGGCACTTAAAAACATTTCTTTTTTTTTCTTTTTTAGATTTTATTTATTTATTTGAGAGAGAGAGATGTTGAGCAGTGGGGGAGTGGCAGAGTAAGAGTAAGAAGGACGCTCCCCACTGATCAAGGAGTCCGACAAGGGGCTTGATCCCAGGACTCTGAGATTATGACCTGACCTGAAGGCAGACGCTTAACCAGCTGAGCACCCAGGCACCCCAATAGTTTGGCATTGTTTAAGCTTGATTGCTTTGGGTGTAGTTTCTGTCTCCAACTTTACTTCATATAGTACATGTTGAATATTACATGTTCCTGAGTTTAAATAGTAGATTAGAGGTTAACAATGATAGTCTGGTGATTAGAAACGCAAAGAAACAGAACTTGAGTTACATAAATTCTGTTATCCTATGTGACTGCTTTGGAGTTTACAAATATCTGTAGAGATGTTTGAAAGGAACTAGAGTGGATCCCAAAGAACAAAGGCGTGGAAGTTTGGCAGTTTCTGAAATTTATTGCAGAGTGCTATTTTTATCAATCACGGACAAGCTTAACAGTGTATTTGAGAACTTTTCCCAACTGCTTACATATCTGCCCCTTCATATGAGAGATAATTTTCAAAATTAAAATTAATAAAGTGTTTTTTGCTCAACTTTGAGTGAAGATAATTTGACATATCTGTCTAAATTGCCTATGTATATGGATATGTGAAGAAGATCAGTTTTGGTGAAGTCATTGATGCAGTTGCAGAAGTTTAGGCACAAAAATAGAAATTATTTCTATTCACTACAGTCACAGTTTACTATTTAAGTATAAATATTTTCTCTTTTAAAATACATTAGCATAGGGGCACCTGGGTAGCTCAGTGGGTTAAGCCTCTGCCTTTGGCTCAGATCATGGTCCCAGGGTCCTGGGATGGGGCCCCACATGGGGTTCTCTGCTCAGCAGGGTGCCTGCTCCCTCCTCTCTCTCTGCCTGCTTCTCTGCCTACTTCTGATCTCCATCTCTCTCTCTCTCTCTCTGCATTAAATAGATAAATAAAATCTTTTTTTTTCAAGATTTTTATTTATTTATTTGACAGAGAGAGATCACAAGTAGGCAGAGAGGCAGGCAGAGAGAGAGGGGAAGTAGGCTCCCCACTGAGCAGAGAGCCCGATGTGGGGCTCGATCCCAGGACCCTGAGATCATGACCTGAGCCAAAGGCAGAGGCTTAGTCCACTGAGCCACCCAGGCACCCCAAATCTTTTTTTTTTTTTTTTAAAGAAAGATATAGGGTACTACAATCAATTAATGGCATCTGGCATGAACAGAGGACTTCAACATGGCAGTGTATGTGTCAAATATTTGCTATCCCTGCCTTAGAATAATGCTCATTTTACTTCTGGGTTGGAGTAGAATATATCATTCTTTTTTACTTTGGGACTTTCTTTTTGGTGACTTGTGATCTCTCTCTTTCTGTCCAATAAATAAATAAGATCTTAAAACAATACATTAGCATAATTCAAAAGTATTACTTCATTATTTTTTCATCCTTTTCCTGTCATATTTTACTGAAACATTTTTGTTTGGTATGTGTCTGTGTTTACTAGCATGCAAAGTTCAGTAAAAGAAATTTTCACTGTGTTTCTTTTCTGACCACTATTATTTGTTTGATTACATGATTATTCCTAAAACCACTTTTGTTGAATAGAAGTTTGGAGTGTTAAAAATCATCTGTTCTGGGTATCAAATATGGCCAAGTATGCCATCATCTCTATTTCATTTGTATTATCAAGTTTATAGCCTTTAAATTGCTCATAATTTTCTCTTACCTGTTTGATATCTTCAGCACCTGAACTGATTTCCTTTTCATTCCTGCTGTTGGTCTTCTGTGCCTTCACTTATTCCAGAGAATCAGCTCTGGCTTTGTTTTCGACTCCTCCTCCCTTCTCTCTGCTAATTTCTTTTATGTTTACTTTCTGTTTCATTGATTTCTGCTATTCCCTCTTTTCTCGATTTCTTTCCCAACTCTTTTCCTAACTTTTTGTAATGGAAGCTCAACTCACCATTTTTCTTCCTAAGTAATAGATGCATTTGAAAAAACATTTTATTTATTTATTTGACAGACAGAGATCACAAGTAGGCAGAGAGTCAGGCAGAAAGAGAGGAGGAAGCAGGCTCCCTGCTGAGCAGAGAGCCCAATGCAAGGCTGGATCCCGGGACCCTGAGACCATGACCTGAGCTGAAGGCAGAGGCTTCAACCCACTGACCCACTCAGGCACCCCAATAGATGCATTTTAAGGCCAGTATTTCCTATAGGTTTCAGTGTGCAGCATTCAGTGTATAGTAATTTCCTTTTTATTTAGCTTGAAGTGTTTGAAATTTCCCTTATTTCTTCTGTGACTCATGTTTATTAATATAACTTTAATTTCCAAATATTTGAGAACTTAAAAATTATTTTAATATTGTTTTTGGTTTAATTGCATTGTGGTCCTTAGAAATTTTTGAGACTTGCTTTATGGTCCATTATGTGGTCTAATTTTATAAATATAGGTGTATGTTTGCAAAAAGCAGTATATTTTATAGTTGTGGGGTATAGTGTTCTCTACATGTCCATTTGGTCAGGATTGTCAATCTGTTCTTCAGATCTATATCCTCACTGACTTTTATCAGCATATTCTATGAAACACTTGAAAGAGTATTGAAATCTTCATAATTGATGGATATTTACCTTTCTTTCTGTTATATTATGTATTTCTGCGTTATATATCTTAGGTCATACTATAAATGCACATGAACTTAACATTTGCTGTTTTCTTCATAAATTGAAACTTTTTACTACTATGAAGTGACTGCCTTTATGTCTAGGAATGTTTTTTTCTTCGTACTCTATTTTGTTTGATATTAATATAACTACCCCATCTTTCTCTTTATTAATATTTTTATGCTACCTTTTACTTGGAAGTTTTCTTTTTTTTAAAAATTTTTTATTTTTTATAGACATATATAGGAAGTTTTCTATATCCTTATATTTTATGTGTCTTTTGAAAATGGTATATAGTCAGATTTTATGTTTTTTTAGAACCTCATTTTCTTAATTGAAGAATTGCTTGTTTATATTTGTCATAATTACTGATATTTTTGGAATTTTTTTTTAAAGTAGGCTCCACATCCGGTGTGGAGCCCAACGCCAAGCTTGAACTTGAGATCAAGACCTGAGCTGAGATCAAGGGTCTAATACTTAATTGAATGAGCCACCCAGGTGCCCTAATTTTAGAATTTTTATACTATATTCTTTTCTTTTTCTTTTTCCTTTCTTTAAAAGATTTATTTATTTATTTTAAGAGAGAGTGTGAGTGGGGGTGGGGAGAGTAGAGGGAGAGGGAGAGAGAGAATCCTCAAGCTGACTCCCCACTAATTGCAGAACTCATGGGGCTTGAACTCATGACACTGAGATCATGACCTGAGCTGAAATCAAGAGCTAGCCACTTTAACTGACTAAGCCATCCAGGTGCCCCTGTGCTTTATATTTTCTTTATCAATTTTAAGTTTGTTCCTTTAGTTTTTACTTTTTTTTTTTATTCTGCCTCTTCTAATTTTCGGGGGAGATATTACTGTTGTTTTATTCTTTTAGAAGTTCCTTTGGAAATTACAAAATGTGTATTTGACTTATAAAAGAAAAATGTTAATAACTTCTCATCTTCCAAGTAACCCCTTAGAGCATAGTAATTCCATTAGCTGTAACTTTGGCTATTACTCTTTGGTCATAATGCCTTTAAAATTTTTAACTCTATGGACATTATTATTATTATTATTACTGATTTATTACATGCTTATTTATGATTATTCATATATTTCTACTCAGTTTTCACTTTTTACCTTCCATGTCTCAGACCTTCAACCTGGGATTATTGGTCACAACATGTCCTTCAGAATTTTTTTTAGTGAAGATATGCTGATTATGAAATATTCTGGTATTTTTCTGAAATGTATTTTATTTGCTCTCTTAAAAGATATTTTTATTGGATGTAGAATTCTAGGTTGTAGGGTTTTTGTTTTTGTTTTTTCCCCTTTAGGACTTAGAAATGTTCTCTGTTCTCTTTTAGCTTTAATTTTTGTTCTGAAGTTGGTTATCTAAATGTCATTTTTTTGAAGGTAATCTCTCCATTTTCAGTGAGTGAATTTAAAGTTTTTTTATTTATTTTTGGTTTTCCTTATATTTTCTATGATTTGTCTAAGGAACGAATATCTTTTTATTTGTCCTGTTTGGGGTTTTCTGGGATTCTTGAATCTGTGGTTTTAAAGTCTTTAATCAGTTTTGATAATTCTCAGCCATTTTTTCTTCATGAATTACCTCTGTCCCTTTTTCTTTTCCTCTTCTGAGTTTTGAATTTTGGCTATTATATGTTTCATTTTTATCAGTTCTTCCTACATGTAAACCTTCCAATTTATGAAATCATTTATTCAATTAACATTTATTAGGTGCTACCCACATTCTAGGAATTGGTCATACACAGTGAATGAAACAGTCCCTCTTATCACAGAACTTTCAGCCTATAGCACCATTTCTTTGCTGTGGTGGAATCTTCTTTTCTTGTTATCTCATCAACAGTGAACATACTTATCAGCCAAAGAAGTGAAATCTTTTTTCTTTACTAATTTGGCTATTTATTTCTATTACTTTTTTCCCCCTTCCAGTTATAGCAACTTTTAAATTATCCCAGAAGGCTAATTTCAGAATAATCTGTTTCTTCCATTTTATTTCACTGAGGATGAATTGACTTCAAATGTACCCCCATTTACTTCTTTCTCATCCCATTCACTATATGACCTCTGAGTTTTACCCTTTTCTCTCTCCCTTCCTTCCCCTCCTTTACTCTCCTTCCCTTCCTTTGTCTTTGCTATGGCCTTAACACAATCCCATAGGCTTTGACATTAGAAGGTACCTCTTCCCTTGTACAGCTCATTTATTTTATTTTAATTTATTTTTTCCTTTCTAAATAGACTTTATTTTTTAGGACAGTTTTAGATTTACAGAAATATTGAGCAGGAAGTACAGAAAGTTCTCATATACCCCTTGTCTCCATGCACAGCTTACCCCACTGACAGTTGATAAAATCCTGAACTAGTGGTATACTAGTTGATGAGCCTACACATCGTTATCACCCAACTAGATTACATTGATCAGCCTACACATCGTTATCACCCAACTAGATTACATTAGGGTACATTCTTGGTATTGTACATTCTGTGGGTTTTAACCAATGTATAATGACTTATCGTACAGAACTTTGCTGTCTTAAAAATCCTTTGTGCGCTTCTTACTCTGCCCCTCCCTTCCCTGGCAACAACTGATCATTTTATTGTCTCCACAGTTTTGCGTTTTCCAGAATATCATATGGTTGTACTCACAGAGTATGTAGTGTTTTCAGATCGGCTTCTTTTACTTAGTGATACCGGTTGAAGTTCCTCCATATCTTTTCATGACTTGATAGATCATTTCTTTTTGATGGATCATTTCCTTTGATAGATCATTCCATTGGCTGGGTGTATCATAGTTTGTTTATCCATTCACCTACCGAAAGACATCTTAGCTGCTACCAAGTTTTGGCAATCATGAATGAAGCTACTATAAACATCTGTGTATAGGTTTTTGTGTAGACATGAATTTTCAACTCATGTAGATAAACTCCAAGGAGTGCAATTGCTGAATCTTATAGTAGGAACACGTCTAATTTTGTAAGAAATTACCAAACTGTCTTTTAATATAATTTTTTATTTTTTATAAACATATATTTTTATCCCCAGGGATACAGGTCTGTGAATCACCAGGTTTACACACTTCACAGCACTCACCAAAGCACATACCCTCCCCAATGTCCATAATCCCACCCCCTTCTCCCAAACCCCCTCCCCCAAACTGTCTTTTAAAGTGGCTATACCATTTTGCATTCCCATCAAAAATGAATGAGGGTTTCTGCTGCTCCATGTTATCACCAGCACTTGGTAATGTTAGTGTTCTGGATTTTGACCATTCTAATAGGTAAGTAGAGGCATTTCATTGTTATTTTGATTTGCATTTCCTTAATGACATATGGTATATATTATCTTTTCATATGCATATTTGCCATCTGGTGTTATCTTCTTTGGTGAAGTATCTGTTTTGCTTATTTTTAAAATGAAGGCATTCATTTTCTTATTGTTGAGTTCTAAGAGTTCTTTATATATTTTGGATAACAGCCTTTTATCAGACATACCTTTTGCAAATATTTTCTCCCAGTCTGTGGCGTATCTTCTCATTTTCTTGGTAATATCTTTCAGAGATCTGATCTGCTTTTTACAGAGAACACTTTGACAGCAAATCTGTGAGTTTTCCACAGTAAATGATTTTCTGCTAACACCAGTTTAGTGATCTACAGTTATATTAAATTCTGACACTAACTACCTGGAATTAATGTAGACTTTATAAGTTAAGCTCAGTCCCACAAGACTGCTTTCACCTTCAGATGCTAATCACAAAGCCAGGCTACCTATACTTCTGGCCAACTGTCTGTAAAGTTGGAGGGTTCCCACAACTCCCTCCTCAAGGTTGATAATTTCTAGAATAGTTCATAGAACTTAGGAAAGAGCTTAACTTATTACGGTCTTATAAAGGATTCAACTGAGGAATAGCCCAGTGGAAGAGATGCATAGGGCTAGATATGGGCAGGGTAGTACATGGCAGTATTGTATTCTTGAAGTCTTGAAAACTTCATGTATTTTACATGAAGTCCAAGTATTCACCAACTGGGAAACTCTCTAAATACTGTTGTTGAGGGTTTTTATGGAGGTTCCATTATGAAGGCATGATTGATTAAATCCATTGTCCTTTGATGGTTATTTCATTTTCTAGCCCTTCTCTCATTCCCAGAGGCTTGTGGATGGGGCTGAAACTTTCAAGCCTCTAATCACATGGTTGGTTTCTCTGGAAACGAGCTCCCAATCTGAAATTATCTTGGGGCCCAATAGAGTAAACTCAGGTATGGTTGAAAAGGGGATTATTTTGAATAACAAAAGGTGCTTTTCTCACTCCTATCAGGAAATTGCAAGGGCATTAGAAGCACTAGTGCCAGGAACGAGGGGTGACGACTTAATATATATTTCTTATTATATCACAATATCATAGCAGAACAGATGTTTTTAATTTTAACGAAATCTAGACTATCAATTATTTCTTTCATGGATAATGTCTTTGGTGTTGTATCTAAAAAGTCACTGCCATACTCAAGGTCATCTAGATTTTCTTATGTTATTTTCTAGGAGTTTTGTATTTTACATTTAATTCTATGATCCATTCAGAGTTAATTTTTGTGAAGGGTATAAGGCATGTGCTTGTATTATTTTTTTCACATATGAATGTCCAGTTGTGCCAGCATCATTTGTTGAAAAGACTATTTTTTTCTCCATAGTAGGGCTCACTCATTTATATTTAATTTCCATACATCAATCTCTTTCTTTAAGGGATATAGATAGTATGACAATAATGACTCTATAAGGCTTGTTTTGGGGGGCAAATATGAGTGACCAGCCCAAAGATTTTCCTTTGAATGACACTATCTCTACATTCAAGTGAAGTTCACCTTTTTCCTTGAGAGCTGGGGAGACATGAGACCTCATGACATCCTGTTAGCTCTGACTCAAGCCAACTCAAAGACTCCAGTAAGGTGGCCCATTAAGTCTTCTTGCTGAAGCTGGTCTGGAGAGATTATGACAGCACCTGTCCCTTTCTAACTGTGCCTCACTGTGTTACTTCTCTTTGGTTCAGAGAGCATAGACAATGTTCAGGATAAATAACATTTAGAGGAAACTGTGTGGCTGTAAAGCCCTTTCTCAGTCATCTAGATGCATTATTTATATACTGTCAGGAAGTTACCTATTTGGAAATATATGAACCAGGAACCAAATTTGGTTCTGTCACTAACTGGGTATTCAGGTGATGCCACTTCTTTTTTCTCTAAAGCCCCTAGTATCTTCACCTGGAAAATTGAGGTTCTTGCAATTATAAATCCAAGTTCATGTACTCTCTTAAATTACAAAACTTTTCTGAATATCTGCACTGCATATTTTTCTAGAAAGATAATTCATAGCTTGCACATAACTCTGAAATTTGGGAATTGTGACTTGAGACTTAAACTCTAGAAAAGAACTCTTCATTCTCTCAGTATATCTACAAATGTTTTAGAAATTTATAGACAATATCAGAGTCCTCTCTTTTCCCCTGCATAATGTTGAATACATTTTTAAAAGAAAAAAATATTTAATTCTCTTAGAGTTTTCTTAGTACTTGGTCTTTTTTGGTAAGTTTTCTGGGGAGTGGGTCATAGGGAAAGCCAAGGTGTTTGGGCAGTAGGCAAAGCCCAGCTGTGCCCCAAGGGGGAGTGGCACCTGACTGACACTTTAACAGTACACAGTGAGAATATGAAGTTGAAATTGAAGATCATCAGCAGAGCCCCAAATTTCCAGAATGATTTTAAATGAGTGGGATTTTTTAAAAGGTGCAAAACTTTAGCAAAGCCCCAGATAGATGCTATGATGCTCTTCACCCTTCTGGTAGTAGGTAGCCCAGGGTGAACTTTTTTGGGTACATGAAATCTAGTGTTTTAAGAGGACATGTTCAACATGATGCTTGTAGCTTTCATCATAGCCTCTGCTCCAGAGCTGACAGGTGTATCATGAGAGTTGGGTCAGGGTTTTGCTGCTGAAATCTTCACCTAGGTATGGTTTATCCAGCCAGCTCTAGGAAAGAGAGTATCTTTTATTTGTAATTCTATAACCTTCCAAAAGGGGCTAGATATTGAAGAGTCACTCTAATTTCTTCTTTTCTGCTGAAGCTCCTCCTTATTACTGGCTATAAGACTGGGTGGTGGGGGGGAAGAGGTGAGAGAGAACACGAAAGAGCACACTCACTTATCAAGAGGTTTGGACCATGGCCGATTTGAAATATTACTAACCTTGCATTTTCAAATTTGATGCACAACAACCAAGATGCTAATACTTTCCTTAGTTTAGAAAAAAAATCCTTTCACCCATCTCTTCTAGCCGAAGATTAGGAAAGAGGCTTTAAGAAGATTTAAAAAAAAAAAAAACCAACTTCTGAGCAGCGGAAAAAATGGTTTGTGATTCAGGGGCTTCGGGCAATTCATCATGGAAATTGGGTTTCTTAGCAGACATCGTGTGAATCCTTTCGTCCCTGTCAACTTTTTAATACATTACATTGAGAATGTAAATCGTGTTGGTGAGGGGGAGCGGAGAGAAAAAGGGAGCGAGAGAAAAGAGAAAGCTTCCTCATTTTGGATTTAGAAGGAAGGAAGCATGAGGCCTATAATTCATATTAACTAAATAATAAAAAAACTGTATAAATATATAGATATGCAGGTATATCTGGGGACGAAGTAGGGAGAAGTGAGTGAGACAGAGTAAAATTGAAATCATTTTATCCTTTTGAAGGGTCTTTAGTAGATGCTCCTTATAATTTATTTCCTTTAGTTTTTATTGCTTTAGATTTGTTCCTTTAACTATATCAATCAACTTATTCCCCTCCACCTCCCCCTCAAAAGCAGAGGACAAAGGCTTGGGGTCAAGGGTTTCTTGATTGAAGAAAAGAGAAAAATGGGAGCAGAATCTAATGCATCATGAACAGGGAATACTGCTGAGAGAGCTGGAGCTTCTGCCATATCTCCGTCACTATCAGGACTCAGCAGAGCCCTTGGCTGGCCTCCTCACTGTTGTACAGCTTCATTCATTGGTTGTTCTGAAGGTCTTTCATTCTCTCTAACTCAGTGGTTCACATCTACTCTGGCCTGCTGGGGGTGGGGGAGGTTGGAAATTAGCAGGTACATTGTGTGCTAGCTCTGTAGAATATTCTTCTCTTTCCCTCACTGTGATTTGTAGTCATTTTGGTCCCCATATGGATTTATCACCAAAATTCATTGCAGAGGTCCTTTTGTGTTCTTTCTAGTTTTATTGGGTAATGATATGTCTCTGGTCTTCTGGAGACTGAGGAAGTTTCAGTTCAACAAATTTCTTCTATGGATGCCAATGTTCAACAACATTGGGCCCAACCAGAATGACTGGGGACTTCTCAGCCATTTCCCTGTTGGCATTTTTGGCAAGGGGAAAGAGAAGAGGAAGGAGTTTTAGTTTGAGCCTGTGGCCTCTTCTTTTCTATGCTCCCATCACCAGTTAGTCAGCTGTACATAGGCAGTCATGTATTATTTTGTCAGAAGTCTAGTCTACACTTGAAATGGGGTTGAAGATTGGCTTCCTGTTGATTTTGTTATACACCATAAGGTGGGAAGTTGGGGTAGAGATCTGGAATCCCACTTTTGATTTAGACCTTAAATATTTCAACTAAAATTCCTATTCCTCTCACCATTGGGAAAAAAGGCCAAAAACAACAACCTCTACCACAACAAAAACAACAAAAATCCCACGTTCTTCCTCAAATCCCATAAAGAATCCTACAGGGTGGGTGACCCATCTGAAAATTGTGGAAAAGGAGAGGTATTACCTCCTTTGGAAGGGATCATAAGAGAATTAAGTATAGACTTTTAATCATTCTTATGTGTATGGAAATGGACTAATGTTTGAATTTACTTTAAAAAATTAATTTATATTTCATTTTTATTGATACAATGTAGTTACCTTTTACTAAATATTATAAAAAAATCTCCTACATATCCCCCAGTCCCTCACCATTCTTGAAAATGTTTCTTCTGGGGCCGCCTGGGTGGCTCAGTGGGTTGGGGCCTCTGCCTTCATGGTCCCAAGGTTCCTGGGATCAAGCCCCGCATCAGGCTTTCTGCTAGCGGCAAGGCTTCTTCTTCCTTTCTCTCTGCCTGCTTCTCTGCCTATTTGTGATCTCCGTCTGTCAAATAAATAAATGAAAAATCTTAAAAAATGTTTCTTCTGATATTTTCTTCCATGTACATAAATACCCTGATTATTCTCCTCTTTCTTCACTGATCTGTTTTGTGCAACATCTACTCATTCCTGATTTGCTAGTTGAAGACTTAGATCTCTTAACTTGCTCTCTCTATCACCCCCCTCACCCTTCCAAAATAGTTAAACACAGTATTTATATTATGATTAAAATGTAGATACTGTTCACAGCTGAGCAAAGTAGGGTGCCATTGCTATCAGTTCCTCAGTCTTCTCCTTTTGTTTGCATTCATTATTTTATTTTTTAAAATTCAAGTATAATTAACATAGAGTGTTATATTACTTTCAGGTTTACAGTATAACAATTCAACACTTTTATACATTACTCAGTGCTTATCATAACAAGTGTACTCTTAACCCCTTTACCTGTTTACTCCTCTCCCACCTCTTTTCCTCTTCCCCTCTGGCAACCACCAGTTTGTTCTCTATATTTAAGAGTATGTTTTTTGGCTCGTCCCTGTTTTTCTTTGTTCATTTGTTTTGTTTCTTAAATTCCACATACCTCAACATAAAAAAAGTCCATATACGAAAACTCACATACTCAAGGGTGAAAAACAGAGATTTTTCCCCTAAAGTCAGGAATAAGGCAAGGATATGCACTCTTACCACCTTTATTTAACATAGTACCGGAAATCTTAGCTATAGCAATAAGACAACAAAAAGAAATAAAAAGCATTCATCTGTTTACAGCAGATGACATGATACCATACACAGAAAATCCTTAAGACCCCAAAACTATTAGAACTGCTGAATGAATTCATTAAAGTCGCAGCATACAAAATCAATATACAGAGGTCTGTTACATTTCTATACACTAATAGTGAAGTAGCTGAAAGAGAAATTAAGAAAACAGTCCCATTTATAGTTGCACCAAAAAGAATGAAATACCTAGGAATAAACAAAGGAGAGGAAAGACCTATACTCCAAAAACTATAGAATATTGATGAAGAAATTGAAGACAACACAAACAAATGGAAATATATGCCATGTTTATGGATTGAGAAATTCTCAGCTCTCTCATCTCTATCAGGACTGTTTACGAGACTGCTTGAAGATTGTCTTGGGATTTTTCTTTCCTATTACTTCTGGGCTGGGTACCCCCTTCTCCGGATCTCTATCCCTTCTTCTTTAGTTTTATATTTTGGTTTCTTCCTGCAATTAGCTAAAACATGTCCTCTTGTAGCTTTCTAAGAGAACGGTGTAAATGAAAAAAATTTGCGGCTCTGTGCCTGATATTTTTATCTTATCCTTGTGATTCATTGGTAACTTAGTTATAGAATTATAAACTGAAAACCTTTTCCCCTCAGAATTTTGAAAACATTGCTCCACTGTTCTCTAGCATCTAGTTGTGTTGTTGGGAAGTAGGATGTGTTTTAGATTTGTATGCCTCTGGGTGAGATGATTTGTTTTTGTTTTTGTTTTTGTTTTTTTTTAGTATGTTCCTGTTCACCCAGTATTCTAAAATGTCATCCATCATGAAGTGTGCTCTTTATTCCCTCATTGTGTCAAGTTCTCAGAGGACTTTTTAAATCTGGAAATTCAAGTCCTTCAGTTCTGATATAATGTCTTTGAGAACATCTTCTATATTTTCACTTTGTTCGGTCTGATATCCTGAGTGACTTCTCTAGTTTTCTCATTAGTTCTTTTTAAGTTCCTTATCTTTTGCTCTATTTTCTGGGAGAGTTTCTTGATTTTATATCTATTCCTGTGCTGATTTTTAAAATTTTGGTTGTTATATAATCTTTTCTCCCCACCAAACCCTTGTTAGTTCTTTGTCCTTTTATAACTTTTATATTTCTGAGCTTACTTTTTTCAAATTTTCATTTGTGCCAGTGCTGTTATTGTTTTGGTTCAGAGATTTTTGTTTTTCTTCTTTTCTTTCTTTTCTTCTCTCTTTCTCTATCTGTTTTAGATTGGAACAAAGAAGTTAGGCCATTGAGAAGCTCCGTAGGAGTGGGGGCAAGGTTTCTATGCTTGTTGTCCTTCCTGTGGTCTGATCAGAGGGTGAGCCAGCCTCCCTATGGAGGAATCCCAAAACTTTAATAATTGGAGTACTTTCTTTGGACTTGTTAATTTCCTGTAGAGAATAATCTTCCTTTTTTTTCTTCCCAGGATTCCTGCTCCCAAGAGTCATTTAGGAGAAGGGTCTGGGTCCCCACAATTCAGTAATACAGACCTCCACCTAATCCCCTGTTTTCAGCTTTGCACATAATTTCTGACCTCTGAGCTGAGACCTCTTCTTGGTGGGGATCCAGATGGTGCCTGGCTGCCTGGGATGGGTATACAGTCTTGGAAGATCCAATTTCTCTTTATATAGATTTTCAATAGCTTCTGTGGTTTTTAGCCTCACATCTCTCTAGCTTCCAAAGTTTTTGGTGCTTCTGAGGCCAAAGTCTCTTACTCTGAGTTCGCAGGACAAAGAATTTTGCTTCCCATCTATGTAGCTGCTATGTAGGCCAAAAGATTTCATATCCTATTTTAGGGAAGTTAACCATTCATCTATGTGCTTTCTTGCCTCCAAAATCAGCTAAAACAGAATCTTTGCTATTCTCTATCTTTACATTCTTCTGGTTTTGGTTGGCTGATACTCTGGTATTCTTTTACTTTCATTTGGATAGATATGGGGAGGGGAGGAGGTTAGTGTGTATGGTTAATTTTCCATGTTTGAGCACAGCTGAGTCTGGGTTCATTCTCTCCTAGATCTCCAAAATCTATCTCCTTGTTTCTGACTAGGCTGATGGGTGAATCCCCTGGTGACTAGAATTAGGTGGCCCTCAGTTTAAGGACTATCTGAGTGCTTTGAGCCCAGAGAACATCTGGGAGAGAAGTCTTGGAGGAAGTCAATCTTCCCCATAAGTTAGTCTTTTCTTCTACCTATGAAGCCTCAGTGCCCATAACTATGGCCAAAATCACTGGTAGGATATTTGTGGGTAAACTGAAGAGCTTGGCAGAGATAAGCTATTTTAGGACTTGTCTTCCTCTTCATTAGTGGGATTTCTCCACAACCCAGGCCCTGCCCAGAGCTGTGATGAAAAACAGACATATGATGACAACAAACCCTGACATTGGAGAACCTTTTTCAATACAAATAATTCAAGGCTTTGCATGAAAAACTTAAAAACTACTCAGTTTTCAAGCTGAAAACCTTCTAAATACCCTCTTTTCATAAAACCTCAACTAAGAAAGTAAAGAGGGGAGGGAAGGTGCCCATGAAGGAGAAAAGTAAGGGAAGGAGGGATTGTGTTAGCTCCCAGCAGCAGCCATCCAGAGTAGCATCTTGATTTCATAAACACCATTTTAGCATAAATTGTCTCATTTTTAGCTTGTCAATTTGGATAATCTTGGCCCCAGAATGGATTCAGGGGGTCTTAAATGATCTGGTTTGGCTCTTCACGGATTCTGAATTTGCAGATAATTGCCAGAGCTCTTTTGGCTGAGTAAACTTGTTATCAATTGCCTTTTTAAAAGTCAGCACTAAAATAATCATTCCCGTGAGCAAAACCCATTACAAACCTTAACTTTGGAACATAAACACATTTCAGGCTGGGGAACAAATGTGTAAGATTTCATCATTGCTCTATCAGGAAAGGCTTGTGAAAAGTTGGACATGCATTAGGAGAGTCCCTTTAGGACTGAGCCTCAGGTCTGAGCTGGGAATCAGATACTTGCTGGAGACTCTGGACTGGGGCCACTGGGTACCTCTTGTGCGCCCCACCCTGTGCTTTCTGGGCAGAGATTCAATGGCCTTATGAATTACCATCAGCCCAAGGACATCCCTGTCTTAACTGCCACAGTATTGTCCCAAGCCTATTCCTTCCTTATGTCAGTAAACCTCATCCTCTTTGTCAGGGACCAATCATTTATAAAAGGAGAACCCCAAGATCAGGCTGAAAAAGCAATCAGTGGGTTAGTGGAAAATGGTGGGCAAATAAGCTGGATAGAGCCTGGGTTCTGGCCCCCTGTCACTGACCTTGGGAAACTCAACTGCTCTAGACCTGAGTTTCCCCTTCCCCCAAAGAGAGTGGTATTAATACCTGTCCCAGTGCCTCTCAGTGTTGTTATAAAAATATTTTATAAATTTACATATATTTTAATATTAATATTTCATATAAATATTAATATATCATTTTTATATAAAAGGATAATATTAATTATCCTTTTCACAGGACAATTATAGGAGTCTTCATTCTAGTTTTCTCACTTTTCTCACTTGTTTATACTATAAAACATTTATAATACTTATAAATATAAATGCAAATTATTATGTCAAGATGGGAGTAGGCCTCATCCCAGACCAAAATTTGATTTCTTGAGTCTTAAGACCACCTAGAATATGGGTAATTAATATGTATATCAAAGGTTTGAAGTCAACTTAAATTTCTCATACTAAATTTTATGTCCAATTTTTGGGGCTTTGGTCCCAGTATTTATTGTCAATGGGTAATTTCTCATATCTTAGGATAATTTGATTTATTAGATGTAAAGGCAGCCCATCTTATTCATCTTCATGTTTTTCTCTGAGAGGAGGCAATGGATTTGCTTGTGTTTTCTATGTTTACCATTTTGTACCAGCAGAGAGAGATCCCACCAGCTCCCTCTTCCATTCCAAAGGCGGCTCTTCCAGATTCCCACTTTCACTGCCTTCTGTCATTATCCATTATCCTTCTGTCTTTCAAAATACTCTGAGATGATTGGCCTCCTACTTCTTAGGGAAACAGGGGCCTCCAAGAGGAAATTCCCTCAGCTTCCCTTCATTTTGCAAAAGCCCCAGAGAGGAACAGTGAGGAGGCAAAATGGTTGGAATGGAGTAGAGAAGGGAGGTCATAAGTTAGGGTCCTGGTCCAGCACAGCAAATACTAGAGCATGTTGGGAAACCCTTGGGAAGTTCTGGGCAGAGAAGCGCCATATTCCATCTCATGTTTTATCACATCACACTGACTGTCCTATTGAGATTGGAGTGGCAGGAGATCAGAGGCAGAAGCAGTGGATCCCTTAGGAAGTTAATACTATAATCCAGGTGAGCTATGGTGGTCGATATCTCTAGCTCAATCCATGTATTGCTTGTTGTATATGTCCACTTGCATGTCCCACAGACGACTCAAAATCACTAAATTCCAAACAAGACAGTTCCTGAAACTGCCCTGTTCCTTGATTCAGTGGGGGAGTCTACATTCTCCCTGTTCCCTGGATGCATCCTTGGGATGCATACCTTCCTCTTAACTCTTAACATTGCTTAGCAATAAGATCCTAGTTCTTCTACTTCCTGGATAGCATTCAGTTCTGCTCCTTCTTCTATTCTCATGGCTACTCCCTTAGATCTTTTCCCAGGAAAAGGATTCTCTATTCTGCTTTCCTCACTTCCAATCTTAGACTGCCATTTATTCTAGTCCATCCTCCAGACCCTCACCTGAGTGATCTTTACATAATTTGAAGGTAACTGAAGTTATTTGAGTCACTCTCGATCAAGCCCCACTGATGCAGTGAAACTCATCTTCTCCCTTGTCATATCTACTCCCCAAATGCAACCCTTCTGAGAGCCTTGATGGACAACATTTGTTTACAGGAGGTTTCATGGAGAGAAGGGGAGAGGGTTAGATCACACCCAGCCAAGAAATCTTCCTAAAAATTCTCCTATAAACACCTATCTCTGTTGCTATATTCCTCTCCTCATCAGTAGCATCTGCCTCAAATTCCCTCTAAACTGTTAACAAATCAAAGCTAACTTAAAAACCAGAGCTCAAGTATAGCTCCTTTCCCACCCTAATCCCCCCACCCATCCTGCAAACAGGCCGTGTCTCTGTGCATCACAAATCTGATCAGGTCAAAAGAAAACCAAGTGCTTTGCTAGTTTTCTTCTACTCTCTGGATAAAGACCAAACTTAGCCTGGCTCAGGAGATGGTGTCTGCCCTGCCCCGTCCCTTCTTCACATCCTATATACCAGAAGTCTTGGGTGAGGAAGTGCCTAAGTCTCCAGAAATAAGCCAAGTTCTCCCCCATCTATACCTTATGTACTGCTGATATTTTCCCAGAATTCCCTTTCCCTCTGCTTGTTCTTCAAAATTATGCTCAGATATTCTCCCATCCAGGATGTTGTCTTCTCCCTACTGCCTATACTATTATCTTGGACCTGTGTATTTGGGGGTAGTTTTAGTTCCTTTATGAGCTGTGTAAGAACAGAAACAGTGTCACCCTCATCCCTGGGTCCCCTGTACCTGGCATAGGACAGGCCACAGGTTGAGTGGATGACAGATATGGAGACCCAGCAGTTGATGATAGTTTATCCAGGAGTCCAACCCTTGACATAATCAAGCAGAGGAGTTTTTCTAAATGGGCTTAAATGGTCCCACATTTTAAAATGTCATTAATGTCATTGTGAGGTGTAGTTTGCTCCAGTAGCAACTTGTGACAGTGTGATTGGAAGCAAAATTGAAAGTAGCTGGTTTGTGAGGTTCACCCCAGCAAGGAAGGTTGTTGTGGACTGAGGCAGGCAGTCTCAGAGGTGTTACAAAATGCTGGTTCTCATACAGAATGCCTGGTAATACATGAGATATGATGGTTTGGGGTCATGTGTTTTGAGAGGAAAAAATGATTTTAAAATATTGACTTGTGATTATGAAAGTAGTCATTTCTTAGCCAATATAATAGAAAGCAAAACCAGAGGCCATTATCTAGAAAATGTCAGGACTGAGTTAGGTTTTCTTTCCTATTATTGTGGTGTCTTGGGGTTAAGACTCGTAAACTCTGGAGATATTATTGATTAAGAACAGGTTGGGTCCCAGAGAGTTTTGGTAAATGTCCATCCAATATGTGGCAAATGTGGGGACTGATGAAAACTCAGGATGTGAACAGTTGCTGGATCCAATGAAGTCTTTAGTATTCTGGAGAGGAAATAACACTTCAGCATTTCCCCCCTTCCCTCTCTACCTCCCTCCCTCCCTTCCTTCCTTCCTTCCTTCTCCCTTCCCTTATTTTATTTAAAGTTAGTTAACATAGAGTGAATCATTAGTTTCAGATATAGAGTTCAGTAATTCATCAGTTGCAGATAATACCCAGTGCTGGGTGCCTGGGTGGCTCAGTCAGTTAAGCGACTGCCTTCAGCTCAGGTCATGATCCCGGAGTCCCAGGATTGAGTCCCGCATCAGGCTCCCAACTCCACAGGGAGTCTGCTTCTTCTTATGAACTTCTATCCTCTCATACTCTCTCTTACTCATTCTCTCTTTCAGATAAATAAATAAAATCCTAAAAAAAAAAAAATACCCAGTAAGAGATACAAACACATCAAGTGATCTTAATTCCCATCACTCAGTTACCCCATCTCCCCCCACTTCCCTTTAAGCAACGCTCAGTTTGTTTCCTATAGTTGAGTCTCTTACGGTTTGTATCCCTCCCTGATTTTGTCTTATTTTATTTTCCCCTCCCTTCTTCTATGTATATTGCTTTGGGCAGTACATTTTAACATTTTAATAATATTTGTTCTTCTAATCCATGAGCAAGGAATTTTTTCCATTTCTTTGTGTTCTCTTCAATGTCTGTTTTCAGTGTTTTATAATTTTCAGAGTACAGATCTTTCACCTCTTTGGTTAGGTTTAGTCCTAGGTATCTTATGATTTTGGGTACAATTGCAAATGGGATTGATTCCTTAATTTCTCTTTCTGTTGCTTCATTATTCATATATGGAAATGTGACAAATTTCTGTACACTGATTTTGTGTCTTGTGACTTTACTGAAATGTGTAGCTGCTGCCTCATTCACAGCATTCATTTCATTCCAGGGATCTTTTCTTAAGCCATGCTTTAAGCCTTCTTAAAAACCTCTATATATCTTAAAAAACCTTTCTATAACTTTCAGGAGAGGTGGAGCCAACTTGTTGTATGCTTCCAGATCTGTGCCCTCTGGTCCCTAGTTCTTCCCACACTCTTTCTTGCACTCTCCAAGGATGTATCTTTGTGAGAAGATCACTTTACATTTATACAGTAAAATCTGTGTTTAAATGTTGGGATAAAATATTCCATGGTAAAAGATACAGACACTCTATAAAAGACTTTTGGGAATGACTTATGTCAGAAACAGCTTAAAATGTGTTGGGTGTCTGGGTGGCAAAGAATGTAAATTTCAAATAATACTAGCCAGCAGCTGCTGCTGGAAACACCTAACTGGAGGGAAGATATCTTTAGGAGTTGAGAAGAAAGCTACTTTCACTGAAGAATAGTATGAGTCATGGAATTTTCACACTTAAGTGGCATGATTTTTCTTCTTTCTCAGCTTCTGCCAATTGAAAGAAAGAGAAGAATGAGAGGGAAGTAGAGAGGACACACTTCTCCATCTTTCTGATAGTTCCTTCTTATGGTTGACAAAGAAGCCTCGAATGCAGAAAAGTCACGAGCAAGTGTCGGCCTGTCTTAGAGGCTTTTGCTGTCATGCTGTTCTGAATGCTTAGGGATATTTTCCAGGCCTTGGTGGGACTTGACAGCATGATAAAATATAAGGTGAATTAGAAAGGGGCTGTGCCAATGTATCTTCTGCTGTTGTGACCTCACTACCCCTTCTTCAGTTATAGTCACTTAGCTGGTTTTACCTGAAGACCCTTTGTGCTGCCTATACCTTGGATTTGATCCACCCCCAAGTAGGAAGTATATAAGGATCTTCAGGTTAGGTCCAAAATTTCTGTTATGATCTTCTTGGCTTATGCTTTATGTCGCTTCTTCTATCTGACCACCAACTGTTCTGACTTGCTGCCCGTTCTGATCTCTGGGTCCTGCTTGTTCCTTAATCTCTGTTGGGCACATCTGGATCTCTCTCTGCTTTGACCTCCAGTCCTCCTTTCAAAGTGCCAAGAGTCAGGCCCTGCCCTAGTCTATGACAGAGTTGACCCAAAAGTGCACTGGAAGATACTGAAATTGATTTCTTAACTACTTTGGTCAATGGTCATGCCATTAATATGTGCCATATTCAGGTGTTTAATATGTGTACTTAAATAAAAGAGAAAAATGGGAAATTCATTGTTCAGTTCTTGATCTCAGTAAGCCTACTGGGGATATTAACAGGCCAAAATCCAGCCTTTTTGAATAATTCCTACACAACCAATATTTGGAGATGTGGTTGACATTTCTTCCACCTCCTGTCCAAAGCACTTACCCCACATACCCCTTCCAGCCAGTGCTCTCATCCCTGAGTCTTCATGTCTTCAATCTCTCCTCTCTGGTTTACACACAGATCAGACTTCCTAAAATATTTCTTTTCCCCCAGTTATCCCTCCTGAACAATAGCTTATGCAGACATTCCTTCTTAAGAGATGGAGCTGAGCTCTCCAGTCTGTGGCCAGGTCTTGTTGTGTATCCAAACCAATTACATCTACTCCCAGTATAGACACCCAGCCCCAAGAGCGTTTTTTAAAAAATTTTTTATTAACATATAATATATTGTTACATTATATGTAATACAGGGGTACAGGCCTGTGAATCACCAGGCTTACATACTTCAGAGTACCCATCATAGCACATACCCTCCCAATGTCTATAACCCAACCAGCCTCTTCCTACCACCCTTCCCCTGGCAACTCTTAGTTTGTTTTGTTAGATTAAGAGTGTCTTATGGTTTATCTCCCTCCTGATCTCATCTTCTTCATTTCTTCCTTCCCTACCCCCCAAATCACCATGTTGCCTCTCACATTCCTCATATTAGGGAGAGCATATGATAATTGTCTTTCTCTGATTGACTTATTTCACTCAGCATAATACCCTCTAGTTCCATTTATGTAATTGCAAATGGCAAGATTTCATTTCTTTGATGGCTGCATAATATTCCATTGTGTATCTATCTATCTACCACATCTGCTTTATTCATTCATCTGTTGATGGACATTTAGGTTCTTTCCATAGTTTGGCTATTGTGGACATTGCTGCTATAAACATTTGGGTGCACATGCCCCTTTGGATCACTACATTTGTATCTTTAGGGTATATACCCAGTAGTGTGATTGCTAGGTTGTAGGATAGCTCTATTTTCAACTTTTTGAGGAACCTCCATGCTGTTTTCCAGAGTGGCTGTAGCAGCTTGCATTTCCACCAATAGCGTAGGAGAGTTCCCCTTTCTCCGCATCTTCACCAGCATCTGTCATTTCCTGACTAGTTAATTTTAGCCATTTTTACTGGTGTGGAGTGGTATCTCATTGTGGTTTTGATTTGTATTTCCCTGATGCCGAGTAATGTGGAGCCCTTTTTCATGTGTCTGTTGGCCATCTGGATGTCTTCTTTGCAGAAATGTCTGTTCATATCCTCTGCCCATTTCTTAATTGGATTATTTGCTAACTTTCCAACTTTGCTAGCCCTCAAGAACTTTAAGGAACCCCAAGATTTCATCAGGTCTTGATGTTTGTCCAAAGGCATTGATGGGCTCCGAGTCTTTTTTTAAAAACAGAGCTGAATGAAGCCCAGGATATCAAGTGACTTGTTTTGTTGAGGGGCCAGTGTATGGGTCCTGAAAGTTCTCTCCAAAGGAGCCTCAATGCTCACACATCACATACACTTCATAGTTACTGGAATGGTTGTGGTTTTACAGTCAGTGCTCTGGGACTTCCCATCCAGGATTCTGCTTTTGGCACCAGCCATCAGGATATGGCAGGCATCCTATTTGTCCTGACATCAATCTCAAAACATTAGGAATACCCCAAAGGTGCCAACTTTCTTTATCAGATTTTCTTCATCAGATCTGTTGAATCCGTTTGAACTACTGCTATGGTCTGGACAGTTGTCTTCACCTATCATAACACATAAATCCCACCATCCTGCCTTCCTGTCTTGGTTCTGCAATTACCATTTTTGGTCCGAGTGTCTGTTTTCAGCTTGGCAAATTCAGATCTGCCAGGTCTGGTTAAGGCTCTACTTGGGAGTGTCTCTCCAGCCAGGTTAGGTCACACTGCTTATTCCTGGCTCCAGATTCCTACAGCAGATCAGTCTGTACTCCAAGATCAATACGCTGGGTGAGAGGGCTCCAGGGAGCAAAGGCCATAAGTTTCCTACTGCTGCTGTAACAAATGGCTACAAACTTAGTGGCTTAAAACAACACAAATTAATTCTATTAGAATTCTGGAGGTTAGAAGTCCAAAATCAAGGTATTGGTAAGGCTGTGCTCCTCCTGGAGGCCTCAGTGGAGAATCTATTTCCACTTTATAGAGGCCACCTGTGGAGGGAATTCTGATTTTGATGAATATTTTCCCCCCAATGAGTTGGGTTTTAAACTGGAAGTCACTGGTACTTTAAATTGACAGGTGTAATTTTCCCCTCCTGAATAGGCACCCAGAAGCCAGGTTAAAATATAGATACAGAAAATACAGACGGAGGTTATAGTATTATACACCTGATTTCCTTTATTGTTGTGATTTTTAAAAAATCTTCTACATGCATACTCTCAAACTGCCCTACAGAGAGATTGTACTAATTACTATTTTCTGCAGTTGTGGTGCTTTTTTTTTTTTTTGGACCCCTGCCAATAATAATCACTGTTATTTTTTATTTTTAGCCATTTAAAAGGGAAAACGATACTTCATTGTTGCTATTATTTGCACTTACTGAATTACAAGTAAGGTACTTGAAATATTTTTGAGTATGGTAAGTATTTCCCAGTTTCTCTTCTCTGTTCCTAGAAAACTTTGTTCATGTCTTTGTTATTGTCAGAGATAGCTCATTTTCCAAATGCTGCTCTCTCCCTCCTCCTTGGCAATAAGATTGTAGCACAGCAGATGTTTCCCAGATTCCTTACAAGATGGTACGGACATGTTAAAAATCCCTCCAATGGATGTAAATGTGATGTGTTGTGTGTCACTTCCAAGTCTGGTCCATGAAACCTCCCACAGAATAGCAACCAGATTGTCACGGCAGTCATGCAGTGAAGATGGTAGACTCTCTTGTCAGTACGGTGGGGGCCCACCTGTCCGGGGCTATTGCATGAGCAAGATTCAGCATCTACCTTGTTGAAGCCATTGCAGTTTACTTTGCCTTACACAGTTCTAATGTATTTGCATCTTTAATTTATCATTTATTTTAAATAAAGTACTTCTCCTTCATTGAACTGTGAGTAGAATCCTTGTTTTGTCATTTTTATAGCTGCATGGCACAGAGTAGGTTTTCAGTAAATATAGAAGAAACTAAATGAATGAATAAATGAGTTGCATGTTTACTTGAAAAGACTCTTGCCGCTTCTCCTAGTTCAATTCTCAGAGATACTGTTTATTCTCATTATTAAAAAAAAAATGGGGGGACACCATACATGTGAATTATATGTTAATATTCAAGCCAATTCCAGGATATATTTCCATTTGTAAAACATGATCTATTTTCTTACCTGGTAAGTCAGAGATCAGAAGGTGCTGATTCTATAGTCTCCTGTCCTCCTAGGTGGTGAGGAAGAAAATGGGTCTGGAATGGTTGTTTAGTGTGGTGTGACCATTACCACTTCAAACTGAGTTCATGTGAAACTTCATGCCACCTGTCCAGGGAAGAGTAATTTTTTATCCCGCACTAGAAGTTAAATGGGCCCACTGAGATCCAAAGAGCTTAACAAATCCTCTGCTTTGTCACAGTGAAGACCTTTGCCTAATGCAAGGTCTTATCCTGCAGATTGCTTGGGGCCAGAAGATAGCCTGGTTAATCTAAACTGCTCCTACTTTCCTACAGTGTTCACTGAACTGGGTTTTTTGTCTATGAATAAAATGGACCAGATTTGGGTTGGTTGCCATGGTTACTGTATCAAGAGCCTCTGGGCTCCCTATCTTCCTCTGCTGAAAGCTCCCATGCAATGAACCCCCTGTGGGGTGTGGGTGCCTCCCTCTACAACCTTATAGAATTACCTTCCAAAGAACTAAAGTTTATTATAAAGAGATGGGCCAGTCTGTAAGAGAAACAGGTTCCTGGTTACCACTTCTGGGACATAGCTGTCTTATTGCACATGACTTGCCTAGATTATGACCTTAGGAACACCCATTAGTTAGCATTCCAACTGAAATCCCTGGTGGCCTTTAACCTTCTCTTTTTCAGGTAGGACCAGTTAAAGCTTTCTGAGTTTGCAATTTGTTATTCCTTAGTAGGTTTGGAATTATAAGTCTAGCTACATGGAGGCAAATTCCTCTTGAGCTTGAGGGCAGCATCTCTGCAGCTGTCCCAGGGTAAGAAATGTGGCTCAGTTCATTGACTCCTTCCCAGGGTCAACCTGCTAATTAACATGGACACTCTGAAGGGGCTTCTGGGGCTCTTAACTCAATCTTCTTGTCTTGATGTGTGGGC
This sequence comes from Mustela nigripes, assembly GCF_022355385.1. NCBI lineage: Eukaryota > Metazoa > Chordata > Mammalia > Carnivora > Mustelidae > Mustela > Mustela nigripes. The sequence continues at coordinate 93,647,139 of NC_081558.1, forward strand.
TCACTCAAAATTATGGTCTAAGGAAGGTGGAATTGATGCTGCTGATTCTAAGTTAAAGTGTCAAAAGCAATCTAGTTAGTCTTCCCTTTCCAAATAGTAGCCTTGTTTCTGTATACGTGAATATCTGTAAAACATTAATTAAATAATGATTCTTTATGGGCCATATGCTATCTCAAATCCAATTCTCTTTTGTACCTGGCGCCTCAAATTTTGTATGTTTAAGACTAAACTTGGCCGCATCTGGTCTAGACCATGTCAGTAACAACCTAACTGGTTCATCTATATCCATTCTTATTCCTCCAATCCATTTTCCACTTAGCAGCCAGAGGGGCTTTTTAAAATTCATATCTGATCATGTCACAGTCTAGAAGCCTCCCAGGGACCTCCCCCTGCCCTTGGGATGAAGACATGGCTTTGCAGTCTGTGTTGCACACTATCCCTCTTGTTCTCAGTACTGTAGCTACACTGGGCCACTTTTGGTTAATCTCTCCACAGCTTTCACTTCTGCTGCAGGACCTTTTCCCAGGCTTCCTCCCTGCCCGGTTTCTCTTCTTTCTTCATCTTGTTTGCTCTTAAACATTGTTCAGGTTTTAGCCTAAGTGCTACATTTTGGGGGATGCCTTCCTTGACTTTCTGGACCAGGCCAGGTTTCCCTTTTAGATACTCTCATGGCATTAAGGGATACATGTTTCCTTCATAGGACAAATCATGATTATTTCCTCAATGTCTGTCTCCCCTGCAAGACTGTGTGGTCCACAAGAACAAGGTCTGGATCTGTGATTATTTATCATTGTGTCTCTGTACCTAACACCTGAAATACAGAGGGACTCAACAAATATTTATTGAATGAATACATGAATCTTCATAAACTGCAGAAAAGCATGGATTATTATACTTACTTCATAGGTAAACAAATTTAGGGCAAAGTCTCTCAACCTCCATTGATGGCTTACCAAAAGTTACAAAAATTTTTAAATCTGATGTAAAATCCCAAGGACCAATATGTAATAATTACTATTTCCATTCTATTAATGAGAGTCAAAGAGGTTCAGAGAGACTCAGGGTCCTCTAAAAGACAGTCACAGTTGCTGCCAGAGATTTGGGAGCATTTAGGAATGTGCAGAGGGAGGACATCAGGGGTTATGGAAGTCTAACCTTCTGCTCTAGGAAAGCATACGTTTCAACCTGACGTGTCTACCTGATCCAGCATCTCATTATGTAAACATATCTCCTCATTCATCTGCATTTTCCAATCCTGCCTCCCAAAAATTTCTGATGAGAATAGGTCTGAGATCTCCTCTGATATTTCATGGTGGTCTGTGATTATTGCTGTTTGAGCACTTTATGGTGCATTTATTATAATTTTTCCATGATGTTTTAAATTATAATTGCTTTTGTGACTCTCCCACTATTTTGCAAACTTCCTTTTTCATACCCACATTTCTCTGTGACCCAGCTCCTGGCACACCATGGCTTGCATGGATTTTATTGGTTCTTTACCCTATTTTCACATTAGAATTGCACAGATGATTGTTGATGCATCCCAGTGTCTGGGCTCTGAGTCCATTGGTTTGGGGTGGGGTCCAGGCCTCAACAGTTTTTCGGGTCTCGCAGATAATTGTAATATGCCACCAAGTTTGTGAATCTCTGGGCTAGATACTCAGTAAACACTTACTGAGGTAAACTAACTAGAATCATCTTTCTCTGAATGTATTTGAGTGAATATATGCATGTAGGTAGTGTTGGATCTAGAGAAGAATTATTTTTGGCACTGGTAAACTTCTGCGATATTCCCTTAAGGATTCTGAAGATCTGGATAGACCTGGGGGCGTTGGAGGGCTTCCAGGGACAAAGCTGAGGGATGTCATGGTTATTCACAGAGACCTATTCCCCTGCTCCACTTCTGCACTGAGCGCAAGGGGAGCGAGTCAGCAATTTATCTGCTTTCTACATTTTTTCCCCTGATTCTGTATGCTATTTGGAGGTCCAAATCAATTAATTTTTCCTTGGGTTTTACAGCTGATGCATTGATTTTTTTAATTCACTTATTAATTCATTTACTCCCTCAATAAGTATTGATTGATTTTAGATATAGCAGTGGGTCATATGAAGGAAATGGTGTACAGGTGTCCTGAGGAACTTAAAATGTAGCTGGTAGACAGTAAATGCACATCAGACCTCAGCAACTATACATTTTACCATTAAGGAGGCATGCTTTGAGCCAGACAACCTGGTTGATTGCCGGGCCCACTATTTATTAGTCGTGGGCTCTGGGAAATTTACTTTACCTCTCTAAGTCTTAGTTTCCTCATATGAACATTTCTCTTCTGTGAATGATAATAAAAACTACACCATAGGGTTGTGGTGAGGATTAAATGAGGTCATTCCTGTAAGCTTTTAGCATAGTGTCTGGCACATAGTAAAAATTCAAATAAGTGTTAGCTGTTATTATAAGAAAGATAGCAACCTGGGTTAGCAAGTGAGCAGGATTGAGAATAGAGGATATAGGAGAATTTAGAGATTGATGTGTTTGTGGGAAGCGGGGGAAGAAAGCCTCAGGAAGGTAGAAATTGAGCTAATTTGGAGGATGGGTATGCTCTGGAACAGTGGTAAGAAGCAAAAACATGCTGGGTGTGTGGGGTGTGGGGAGGGTGGGAGGTTGGGCTTAGGGGTGAGAGCACTTGCTATTTGAAGTGTGGCAAACAGTTCATTATTGTCCTGTACCCTCACCTCTGCTCCAGGAATGCTTAGGAGGCTGATATATTAATTGGTTATGTCTGCTAGTCTCCTTCTAACCCCATATTCAGCAAGTGTGGTGATTTATCGTTATGAACCAAACGTTCCAAATGCCATTCGCAGAGCTAGGAAAGCTGAATTTAGCATAACAGTCTGGGTGTTTAGAACTTCAAGTGAAATTCTAGATTCTGAGATCAGGTTAAGACCACTTTGGCCCTTAAATGCAGTTAGCATTTTCCTTGAAAAATTCTAACCTTTAAAAGCCTCTATTTGACAACTAGCTTGCCAATATTTATGTTCCACTCCATTAGCATCACCAGGGCTGACTCTCCACTTTCAAGGGTATGCCTTTGGCTGGAAGAAATCACTGCTGTTTGCTTATTTCACATGCTCAGACAAATATGGGTATGTGTGCGTATGTGTACACACACACACACAGCATGCCCTTGGTCTATGTGTATGTGCATTTGGTCCCCTGGAAAAGTTGTCCTAAATGTCTTCTTTGTGTTTGACTTCATCTGTCGTTATTTTCCTTAAGTCTTTCTTTTTCTTTATTAGCTATGAGCCTTCTGGAGAACTGAAAAGCAACTTTACGACACACTAATGTTTGGTTCAAAGGCTAATTATTTTAAATATATTTTGTTATCATAAGATCCGTAATCAATATGCCATGGATTTCAGGGTTAGGACTGCTAGGATTGCCTTGTACCTCAAAGATATGTACATGGACTTGGAGGACAATGAGGGAAAACAAAAGAACAGGAACTTCATTTTAACTGAGATCCATAGACTGTTGATAAGATAATGTCTGCTTTATTTTGACAAACCACAAAACATGATTTCAAGTTTGCTCCTTCTTTTATTTCAGAGCCCATCAGAAAATATACATTCATCTAGTCAGTGATTCTTAACAATTTTTTGGTATATGTATGAATGGGTGGGTAGTCTTTAGGAATGTGACAGAAACTGTAGATGCCTTCTCCATAAAAATGTATATAAACATGTTACACACATTTTCTGCATACAGTTTATTTTGCTGCATTGCAAACACATCTTTCACAAAGAATGTTAAAACAATATGTAAGAAGTCTTGTGATCTTCTTAATCTCATATTTGCATGCAAAAAATAATAATTTCCTGAGAGAACTTAGCAAGTAATAATGTGCAAATTAAAGAAAATTAATTTAGTTCAAAAGTGAGTTTCATAAGATTGCTGTTGTTTGATTAGAATAAGAGATTAAAATTATAGTGGGTATTTTTTTTTAAACATGATACTGCAAATATCTTTCATACTCAACCAGTTTATACCTTTTTCTTAGTGGTAATAAGGATCGCAACTTCTAATTTATAACAGTATTTGCTAGCAAAACAAAGTTTTCACAGATTATTCTGATAGATGAGGATCAGCTTGTATCAAGGAATAGAGAGTTGTCTAAGATACTTTGAGTTGAATTCATGTAATATTATTTTCTTTGTCTTCAATTCAATGAGATCAACTTTGTCAATGTCTGAATCATAAATGTTGCCTTTGTCATTATGAAAGAATCGGGACCATACATTTCAATTTTAAGGTCACACAACAGAAGTATTCTTCAGTAATTTCTTTGTCTGCCCATGTGCACCTGCACAAGAGCCAGAGAGCCTTTTCAATCTTGGCTCTAGCCTCCAGATGCCCTTTCTCCAACAATGCAAGGAGCACACAGCTGTCTTTCTCCAAACACTTTCCACAATGGTACTCTGGTCCGGAGACTTTAAATTTTTTCAGCAGCATCCATAATGGAATGTGCTGGACCTTGAGTCAAGAGTTATAACTCATTCAGATAGCCCAAGATGTCAATCAAGTCACTCAAGTCATGAATGGAACTTTGTCAAATCAGTCTAAGAAGGGCTTTGCTAGTCACTTAAGGTAAAGCTTTCTGCCTGAAGTTAATCAATTTCTTCAAAAACTTGTACTTTACAAAGCCAGTGAACTCCAGCATTCATTTCTTTTTTAAATTGAAGTATAAAGATTGACATATAATATTATAGTTGACTCTTGAACAACACAGGCTGGGGTGCGGACCCCTGTGCAGTCAAAAATCTGCATATAACTTGTGACTCCCTGGAAACTTAATTACTAATAGCCTACTGTTTGCTGGAAGCCTTATGTTAATAACATAAATAACCAATTAACACATATTTGTATGTTATATGTATTATATAATATATTCTTATAATAAAGTAATCTAGAGTAAAGAAAATGTAATTAAGAAAATTTTAAGGAAGAAAAAGTACAGTTATAGTATTATGCTCTAAAAAGTCCTTGTACAAGTAGACCTAGGCAGTTCAAATCCATGTTAAGGGTCAACTCTATATTAGTTTCAGGTGTACAACATAGGGATTTGACATTTGTATACATTGTGAAACAATCACCACAGTAAGTCTAGTTACCATCTATCATCATACAAAGTTAACACAATGTTATTAACTACATTTTCCATGTTGTACATTATATCCCATGACTTAGTTATTTTGTAACTGGAAGTTTGTACCTCTTGATCCCTTTCACCCATTTCATTCCTCCCAACTCTATTCCCTCTGGCAATTACCAATCTATTCTCTGTCCCTTTTAAAAAATGTTTAAATTAAATTAAAAATTTTTAATTTTTTAAATCATGTTCAGTTAGCCATTATATAGTACATCGTAAGTTTTTGGTGTAGTGTTCAACAATTCATTGGTTGTATATAACACCCAGTGCTCATCACAACATGTGCCCTTCTTAAAACCCAACATCTCCTCTCCCTTCAGTTTGTTTCAATCTATTCTCTTTATCTATGAGTCTAGGTTTTATTTCATTTTGTTTGTTTTGCTTTTTAGATTGCACATATAAGTGAAATCATATGGTATTTGCCTTTTTTTTTTTTAAAGATTTTATTTATTGATTTGACAGACAGAGATCACAAATAGGCTGAGAGGCAGGCAGGGAGAGAGAGAGAGAGAGGAGGAAGCAGGCTCCATGCAGAGCAGAGAGCCCAATGTGGGGCTCGATCCCAGGACGCTGTGATTATGACCTGAGCTGAAGGCAGAGGTCTTAACCCATTGAGCCACCCAGGTGCCCCAGGTATTTGCCTTTCTTTTGACTTATTTCACTTAGCATAACACTCTCTAAGTCCATTCATGTTGTTGCAAATGGAAAGATTTCATTCTTTTTTATGGTTGACTCGTCTTCCCTTGTAAATATATATCTTGTCTTCTTCATCCATTCATCTGTTGATGCACACCTAGGTTGTTTCCATATCTTGGCTGTTGTAAATAATGCTGCAGTGAACATAGGGATGCATATATATTTTACAATTAGTGTTTTTGTTTTCTTCAGATAGAAACCAAGTAGTGGAATTGCTGATCATATGGTAGTTCTATTTTTAATTTTTTTTAAGGAAACTCCATAGTAATTTTCCGTAATGACAGCCAATTTAAATTCCCACCTATAGTGTACAAGGCTACATTTTTCTCCATATTCTCACTAACAGTTATTGTCTCTTGTCTTTTTAATAATAGCCACTGCGACAGGTGTAAGGTAATATCTCATTGTGATTTGACACTTGCATTTCCCTGATGATTGGTGATATTGAGCATCTTTTCATGTGCCTGTTGGCCATATGTACATCTTCTTTGGAAAAATATCTAGTCACATCATCTGTCCATTTTTTCAATTATATTTAAAAAAATTATTGAGTTGTGTAAGTTCTTTATATAATTTGGTCATTAACACCTTGTTGAATGTTTGATTTGCAAATATCTTCTCCCATTTAATAGGTTGCCTTTTCATTTTGTTGATGGTTTCTTTCAATGTGTAGAAACTTTTTAGTATGATGACATCTCATTTGTCAATTTTGGCTTTTGTTTCCCTTGCTTTTGGAGTCAGGTTCAAAAAAAGTCACCAAGATCAATGTAAGGAGCTTATGCCTATGTTTTTGTCTAGGGGTTTTATGGTTTCTGGTCTTACATTTAAGTTTTCAATCAATTGAGTTAATTTTTATATATGGTGTAAGATAATGGTCAAGTTTCATTCTTTTGCATGGAGTTGTCCAGTTTTCCAATACCACTTACTAAAGGTGCTGTCCTTTCCACATTGTATATTCTTGCCTCTTTTATTGAAAATTAATTGAACACATATACGTGGGTTTATTTCTGGGTTCTCTGTTCTGTTCCATTGATCTATGTGTCTGTTTGTACTATGTCAGTACCATACTGTTTTGATTACTATAGCTTTGTGGTATAGTTTGAAATCAAGGAGCATGATACCTCAGGCTTTGTCCTTCTTTTTTAAGGTTGTTTTGGCTGTTCAGGTTTTTTTTGGTTCCATATGACTTTTAGGATTATTTTATCCCAGTTTATGAAAAATGCCCCTGGAATTTTGATAAGTATTACATTGAATCTCTAGATCATTTTGGGTAGCAGGGACATTTTAACAATATTAATTTTAATCCATGAGCATATAATATCTTTCCATGTATTTGTTTCTTTTTCAGTTTCTTTTACCAATGTCTCATAGTTTGTACAATGTACAGGTCTTTCACCTCTGTGGTTAAATTTATCCCTAGGTATTTCATTCTTTTTGTCTTCCTTTTCATTTCCATTTACATGAGATATCTATTAATATTCCTTTACTTTCAGTCTGTGTGTAATTTTTACTTATGAAGTGAGTCTCTTTTAGGTGGTATATAGGTGTGTCTTTTTTTTTGTTTGTTTGTTTAATCCATTCAGTCACTCTGTATCTTTTGATTGGATAATTTAGTACATTTACAATGAAAGTAATTATTGATAGGTATGTACTTACTGTATTTTGTTGTTGTTGTTGTTGTTGTTTTTTTTGGCTTTTCTGGCCTTTTTTTTTTTTTTTAAAGTTTCCTTTCTGTTACTTTCTTCCCTTGCAGTTTAATAACTTTCTTTAGTGTTATGTTTAGATTTTTTTCTCATTTTCCTTTGTGTATTTAGTATAAGGTTTTGCTTTGTGGTTATTATGAAGTTCACATTATCATCTTAGGTATATAATAGCCTATTTTAAGTTGATAGCAACTTAAAGTTGGACATATTACAAACATTTTCACTGACCCCCCCTTTTGTGTTTTTGATGTCATATTTTATGACTTTTTATTTTATGTATACCTTAACTAATTATTGTAGTTTTAGCTAATTTTACTACCTTTGTCTTTTAACTTTCATAGTAGCTTTAGAAGTGACTAATCTACTACCTTTAGTATATATTTACCTTTTTCCAATAAGGTTTTCCCCTTTTCAATATTTTCTTGTTATTGATTAGTACCATTTTTCTTCCATCTTAAAGTAGTTCCTTTAAATTTCTTGCAAAGCCAGTTTAGTATTTATGAGTTCCTTTGGCTTTTGTTTGTGTGAAAAACCTTATCTCTTCTTTAATTTTGAATGACAACTTTGTTGGGTAGAATATTATTGTTTGGAAATTTTTTCCTTTCAGCCCTTTGAATGTCATGCCACTCCCTTCTGGCTTGCAAAGTGTCTGCTGAGAAATCTGCTGATAGCCTCATGGGGTTTCCCTTTTATGTAATGATTTCTTTTTCTCTTGCTGCCTTTAAGAGTTTTTCTCTAACTTTTGGCATTTTAATTATAATGTGTCTTGGTGTAGATCTCTTTGGGTTCATCTTGTTTGGAACTCTGGGTTTCTTGGTCCTGGATATCTGTTTCCTTCTCCAGGTTAGGGAAGTTTTCATCCATTATTTATTTAAATAATTTTTCTGCCTCTTTCTTTATTCTCCTTCTGGGACCCCTATAATGCAAATATTATTTTACTCACTATTGTCCTAGAGCTCTCTTAAGCTATCTTTACTTTTTAATAATTCTTTTTTTTTCTCCCAGTCTGTTTGGATGAGTTTGACTCCCTGTTTTCCAGCTTGCTGATCCATTTTTCTACTTTATCTAGTCTGCTGTTGAAACCCTCTAGGGTATTTTTCAGTGCACTTCTGTATGTCACTTAGATTTTCTCTTTCTTTGTTGGAGTTCTCACTGCATTGATTTATTCTTCTCCTGAGTTTGGTAAGCATTTTGTGACCATTACTTTGAATTCTTTATCATGTAGATTACTTATCTCCATATCATTAAGGTCTTTTTCTGAGGTTTTCTCTTATTCTTTAATTTGGAACATATTTCTCTGTTTCCTCATTTTGCTTTACTATCTGTGTATGTTTTTTTTATTAGGAAAAGCACCTTTCTCAGTTATGAAGGGGTGACTATGTGTAGGTGATGATCTTTCTTATTCAACCATGTCCTAGTTCTTGGTTTTCTCTCAAACCTTTGTGATTGTCTAAACCATCTAATTTATTTTTGATATGTCCCGCTTGTTGAGGTTGTGCCAAGACCTGTCAGTGATCCAAGGGGAGGAATCTCATTTAGCACAATCAGTTTCAGGCTGATTGGAGGCCAGACCCTCAGGCAACAGCTTTTAAAGTATGCAAATATATACGGTCCTGTAGGGCTGCATTTATAATCTCTGCTGGGCTGCAAACCAGGAATTCTAGAGGTGTCCCCAAAGTGACAGTTGCAAAAATTGAGCCTCCTGATAAAGTGCGCCTGGGTAATTCAATTGGTTAAATGTCCAATTCTAGGTTTTGGCTCAGGTCATGATCTCATGGGTGTGGGGTCAAGCCCCACATCAGATTTCATGCTCAGCAGGGAGTCTGCTTGAGATTCTCTCTCTCCTCTCCTGCTGCTCCTCCTCCTTCAGTCTCTCTCAAAATAAATAAATAAATCTTTAAAAAAAAATTGGTGCTCCAAATGAGTATATAAACTCCTTTCTGGGAAGTCTTGATCTGTAGTTAGGTCAACAGGGTGCACAAGGATGGAGACTTTCTTCTTATGTTCCCTGGGAGTGCCTCCGTAGCCTCTAGATATGTGGGAAGTCTGAGGTCCATTTCTTAAGCTAAAGCTACAGACTAAGTAAATAGGCCTTTTCCACAGGAAGACTGGAGTTATATGTCTGACTGCTGTCTGTACAGTGCCCTGGGGGTGGTTGGATGCCAGGAACTGTCTTTCCAATTGTTATTTTCCTGTGGAGTTTAGGAAACAAAACCCCCTTGGCCACCAGGACTAGGTGATCAAAGAGTGCCCCCTATGTAGACTGTGTGTACCTGCTGGCTTTAGCTAGCAGAGTATAAGGGTCTGGGCACATTCACTGGCTTCAGAAAGGTAGTGGGAAAATGTCTTGACTGCATGTACCTGCAGGCTTTAGGAATGCAGCAGGAGAGTGCCTTGTCCATGTATGTGTGCCAGCTTTAGGCTGGTAGTAGAATACCAAAACCCCTTTTGCTTGACAGCTCCAGCCAGAGAGTAGGGGAGTGTCACAGTTCCCACTATTGCTGACTTAAGCTAGGCAGTAGAAGAACTCTATGATCATTGGTGCTCATCTTCCCAAGCCAGGGAGGAGGAGTACTGTACCCACCTGTGCTCCCTGATTTCAGCATGGCAGTGTGATGGGTCTGTGACTGCTTACCCCCTTCTGTCTTAGCAGAGTGCCACATTGGAGCTCACTCACCTATGCTAGCCAGATAGGTGTAGTGTGGAAAATTGGCATCTGTCAGTACCTCTGTCTCTGGGGAGAATTTCAGCTGCTTCTCTAGCAGAAGCTTTCAGATAAGTAAATAAATTTCCTCCACATATAGTCTAGGCACTTTTTGAATTCGTGGTTTTTTTGCTTGGTCTTGGGGCAAGTGAGACAAAATACAAACCCTTTAGAAAGAGAATGTCAGTTTTTTTTTTTT
>NC_081558.1:93658044-93675031 GCF_022355385.1 Mustela nigripes
TGGCAAGATTTCATTTCTTTTGATGGCTGCATAGTATTCCATTGTGTATATATACCACATCTTCTTGATCCATTCAAGAACCTAGATGTCCATCAACAGATGAATGGATCGAGAATGTCAGTTTCTTATAGCATTTTGGGTCCCTTGGATTTTAACCCCATTGGTTTTCTAAGCCAGATGTTTTGGGCAATCATCTTTCTAGTGCAGATCCCTGAGGTTGGGATGACTCTTTGAGGTGTCAATCCCTCACTCTTCCAGGAGAAGCACTGGGATGGTGAGATCCAACTCTATTGTGCATTGTTGCACTGGGGAGTGGGGTTTTGGTGAGACTGTATCTCTGCCTCTTCTTCCCATCTCGATGTGATTTTTTTCTTCTTTGTATGAAGAGGTACTTTGCATAATTTTCAGATATTTTCAGAGGAAAATGATTCATATGTAGCTCTAGATTTGGTAAATCTGTGGAAGGTGAGTTCAGAATTTCCCTATATGCCATCTTGTGGAAGTCCCAGCATCTATTTCTTGACAAATCCATTAATAAAGCATGATTCAGGGTCCCGACTCTGTTAGGTTGAAGTGGATGTTACTTGTTTTAGAATTACTGTCTGCATCACATGGATCTAGAAAAAAAGTCAGTATGGAGTTAATGTAGAGTTTCTTTTTCAGCAACAAGGTGAAGTGTTCCCCATGACAAAAATATCCTTCTTTGAAGGTGTTGCTTGGCAAAGAAAAATTCATTATATCAAAGTTGTCCAAGAATCTGATACTTCAAAAGGGTCTTACCAATGGACATTTACAATATGTCACAGGAAATCTAGGAACTGTCTAGACTGAGAATCATCAGTTCATTTTTTTGAATGCTTAAGGGAACTTGTCTGGCTCAGATTCCCTATGTCCTTCTTCAGACAGAAGAAAAGCTAGATGGGGTGATACATCCTGACAGAGGCACTGCTTCAGTGTTTTTTCTCTTCTCAAACTACAGATACACTTGCCTGCTTTAGGGCAAATGGCTCCAGAGTCTGCCCAATTGCAAGGCTTCTTTTGGTTGGCCACATGATAAACACTATTGGAGGATGCTCTAAGTTCAGGCTGTTGAGTTGGTATAAATTTCTCTAGTTTTTTCCTAGTTGAACTAACTTCTCATAAAAATGACCTATTTTCAGCCAGGAATTCTAACAATCAACAGATGCTAGTTGTTCATTTGGTTTTAATGACTTTATGCTTCCACTGAAGAAGAAACTTGCACAAGAGGGACCATGGTTTTGGTGTCTATCATAAGGAAACATTTTCTTCTACTTTATTTTCTTTGATTTTTTGTTCAACCTAAGCCAGACCATGTACTAAGGTTTGATGCTTATAATTATAATGTAAGTTTACATCTAAAAATATATGATCAGGACACATGGGTGGCTCAGTTGGTTAAGTGTCTGCCTTCGGCTCAGGTCATGATCCTAGGGTCCTGGGATCAAGTCCTGCATTGGTCTTCTTGCTCAGTGGAGAGCCTGCTTCTTCCTCTCCCTCTGTCTGCCACTCTTCCTGCTTATGCTCTACCCTCTCTCTCTGAAATAAATAAAATCCTTAAAAAAAATGAAAATGTATTATCAATAAGAAATCATTTTGATGATGACAACTATTGGCTGCCTGAAGAAGTATAGTAATATCCCATGCTGTTCTACACTTGTGAGGTAGGAATCAATTCCTTAAAAATAAAATTTGACTGAAATTAATTTTTTTTCCACAGAGACAAATTTCAGACTATTTGGAAGGAGCTCAAGTATGACAACTCTTTTCCTTACTTCACTGACTTCTTGAAATCCATTTAAAGACTCATGAACCCTTAAATCGAGAAAAGACATTTTTGCTGAGAAAATTCTGAAAAGGTTGACACTGAAACAGGAAGCAAAAGTACATTCTTCCACTATTGTTTGAATAAATTCCAGAAATGCACTTATAGTCTCCTAAAGTCAGTGATTTGGTCTTTCTTTGGCCATTCTGCACCTAATAAGTCTGCCATGGAAATATGTGCATACTCCTATATGGCATTTTCTAGGTTCTCTTGAATTTTTGTCTTATTCCCAGATTTGACAGTGAGCTCCTTGAGGGCAGGAACAAGTTTTTCTCATACTTTAAGGATTAATATTTTCATGATGCCTGGCACATAGGGAGCTCCTGCAAATGCTTGAGTGAATAATCATGAAATGTTCTCAAATTAATCATTTAATATTTAATATAGCTTAAATACTCCTAAGAATAGAGTTCATCACCAGTACTTGATACATTTGACACTTTAAAACTGTGCTTGCCTGTGGGCTTTTGTCTAATGTTAATTAGTTTAACCATTTTTGATATATTATGATTCTGCAACAAGGGCCTCAATCCCTCTTAAGAAAGATAGTTTAGTCATATAGGATGCCTCATAAGGAGATAGCTGTAAAATATGCATGTATTTCTGCCAGACCAGGAATGGGAGGGTGGGACACCCTCCCTTACAGTAGGAGATGTCTTGCCCAGTCCAGCCAGTCCAGAATATATAAGGAGGAGCTTTTGATTGTCAGTGCCCTGATTGCTACTGAGATGCTCATTGCCCAAGCCCTTGTGTTTTGTTGAATACAGGTGTCTCAGATGCTTCTGTGCTATACACAGTTGAGAGTACTCTCCATAGAAACACTATAGTACTGGCCAACCTCTTAACTCTATCAGGAGGCCAGGCCAGGTTCTAACACCAGGGGCACATACTGGGCTGAGGCTATCAGCAATACTCTAGTGCCCAGTGGAGGCCTCTACCTCCAAGATCTGCTGGGGAGAATAATCATACAAAATGGAAGGGCTCCTTCCTGAGACACTTTTTCTCTGGGTCAGACAATTAGCATTTCTCATGGTATATTTCACAAGTTTACTACAATAACTTTTCCTATTTATTTATTTATTTATTTATTTAATTTTTTTTTTTTTAAAGATTTTTTATTTATTTGACAGACAGAGAGCACAAGTAGACAGAGAGGGAGGCAGAGAGAGAGGAGGAAGCAGGCTCCCTGCTGAGCAGAGAGCCTGACGTGGGGCTTGATCCCAGGGCCCTGGGATCATGACCTGAGCTGAAGGCAGAGGCTTCAACCCGCTGAGCCACCCAGGCGCCCCTATTTATTTATTTTAAAGAAGGTGATTATGAACTGGGGTAGGGGCAGAGAGGGGAGGGAGAAGAGAAACTCAAGCGGACTCCATGCTGAACATGGAACCTGATGCAGGGGTTGATCCTAGGACTCTGAGATCACAACCCTGAAATCATGACCTAAGCCAAAACCAAGAGTTAGATACGTAACTAACTGAGCTACCAAGATGACCTTATTCTTCATCACTTTCTTAACATCAGTCATGCCAACATATTTGCCTAAAGAAAATACTTGAAAAGCCATGGCTTTTGGAGAATGTTCTCACTCCTGGCCCCTATTGCTAGTGGATACTCTGGCTGCACACCCCGCCCCCCACCTAGAAGCAGCAGCTTTTTTACCCTCACTGCCTAGGAAGTGAGGGAGGATAATCTCTTTAGAGTCTTGGCTTTCAGAACAAGAGCTAGGAGGAGGGCCTTTTCGGTTAATTTTAGTTTTCTCCCCTGTAACGCAGACACCCCTGAGACCAAAACAAACAAACAAAAAAACCCCCCAAAACCCCCCCCAAAACACAAAAACAACCCCCCCCAACAAAAAACAAACAAAAACCCCAACAACACAAACATGGGTACAGTATGAACAGATTAATAGCTCACTGGTTATTCTGCCACACACTTTTGTTGAGATCCTTAACTGAATATCAGAGGATTCCAAAAGTCTAGGATCTCAGGAATCACTCAGTGTTAGATTCATACTATACATCATCACAATCAGGATTATTAGTAAGCACCTTCATTTTTCCTATAGTTTCAGTATGCTTAGATTAAATAGTTTTAAAAAACACTTTGCCTCTATCTGAAATACTGCTACTAAAGAAAAAATGTACATCAGTGGAAAGGCAGATGCTAACTTCCCTAAAATGTAGCTTCTAGAATCCTGCCTGATTTATTATAATTTTAGTTACTAAATAATTGACAGTATTCCGGATCATAATCCTAAAGTTACATTCAAAATATAATCAGAGATTTCTCTCTTTTAAAAAGCTGTCAAGCTGGCTATATTTAAACTAGAAAGGGGTTAGCTATTTTTAATACTTTTATTATACTCAAGTGTTTTAAAGGACACACATTTCTCTCTAATTTCCACAAATTCCTGTGGGATTGATTGCTTTAACTGTCAGAAGCTAGATGTTGGCTCCAGACTGTAGCCCATAACACAATGTTACTCATGAGATTATGGCTTTTAGTTTGGCAAAGTTGCTTGTTTGATGAGAGCCCACAGAGGCAGCAGAGATGAGCCCACCTGAAAGAGAAGAAGTGGTTGTAGGAACAGAAGAGGGCATTGCCCATGCTGGGAGTAAATCACACCAGAGTGATCTCAGCAACTTTGGCATCTCTTTCAGGACATTGTGATGTAGGACATACACATTTCCTGGGAATCTGAGTGACAAACTTCAAACAGTGCAAAGTAAACACTAATTTTCACTTTAAGTATAAAATGTAAAGTAATGCAACTCCTTCTAAATGAAAAACAGCAATAACACAAACCAAAGTACTCATCACAAAAAGAACAAAAATCCCAAAATAGTAGAGGGAAGGAAGTAATAAAGACTAGAGCAGAAATAAAATAGAAACAAAAAACAAATAAACAAAACAAACAAAAACCCAATATAGCAGATCAATGAAACCAGGAGCTAGTTCTTTGAAAAGAACAACAAAATTGATAAACTTTTAGCTACAGTCATAGAGAGAGAGAGAGAGAGAGAGAAGACTCAAATAAAATCAGAAATGAAAGAGGAGAAATGACACCACAGAAATACAAAAGATTATGAAAATATTAAGAAAAACTATATACCAACAAATTGGAAAACCTAGAAGAAATGGATAAATATCTAGAAACTGAATCAGGAAGAGAAAATTTAAAAGAGTGATTACCAGCATGAAATTGAATCAGCAGTTAAAAAACTCACAACACACGAAAGTCCAGGATGAGACAGCTTCACAGGTAAATTCAACCAAGGATTTCAAGAAGAGTTGATACCTATTCTCCCCAAACTATTCCAAAATATAGAGGAGAGAGGTAAGCTTCCAAATTTATTCTGTGAGGCTAGCATTATTCTGATGTCAAAACCAGATAAAGACACTACAATAAAAGAGAACTACAGGCCAGTATCTCTGATGAACATAGATGAAAAATCCTCAACAAATATTAGCAAATTGAATTCAGCAATACATTAAAAAAATCATTTACCATGATCAAGGAGGATTTATTCTTGGGTTGCAAGTGTGGTTCAGTATTCACAAATTCAATCAAATGAAACATCACATCAAGAAAGGATAAAAACCATATAATCATTTCAGTAGAGGCAGGAAAAACATTTGACAATGTACAGTATCTATTCATGATAAAAACTCTTAACAAAGTAGGTTTAGAGGGAATATACCTCAACATAATAAAGGCCATATATGAAAACCCACAGTAAACTTTATAATCAATGGTGAAAAACAGAGCCTTTCCCTTAAGGTCAGGAGCAAGACAAGGATGTCTATTCTCACCATTTTTATTCAACATAGTACTGGAAGTACTAGCAACAGGAGCAAGAAAACAAAAAGAAAGAAAAGGCATCTAAATTGGCAAAGAAGAAGCCAAACTTTCACTATTTGTATATTACATGATGCTATATATTGAAAACCCAAAAGACTCCACCAAAAAAAAATTGCTAGAACAGATACACGCATTTGGTAAGTTATAGGACACAAAATCAACACATATAAATTTGTTGTATTTCCATGTATTAATAATGAAGTGGCAGAAAGAGAAACTGAGGAATCAGTCTCATTTACAATCACACCAAAAATCGTAAGATACCTAGGACTAAACCTAACCAAAGGGATGAAAGACCAAAACCCTGAAAACTATTAAACACTAATGACAGAAACTGAAGAGGACACAAAGAAATGGAAAAAATACTCCATACTCAAGGATGAAGGAAAAAGATTTGTTAAAATGTCAGCACTACCCAAAGCAATCTACACATTTAATGCAATCCCTATCAAAATGTCACCAGCATTTTTCACAGAGCTGGAACAAACAATACTCAAATTTGTATGAAATCACAAATGACCACAAATAGCCAAAGCAAACTTGAAAAAAGAAAAGCAAAGCAGGAGGCTTCCACAATTCCAGACTTCAAGTTTTTTTTTTTTTTCCTTTTAAGATTTTATTTATTTATTTGTCAGAGAGAGAGAGAGAGAGAGAGAGAAAGAGGGAGAGCAAAAGCAGGGGACAGGCAGAGGCGGGCAGGTTCTCCATTGAGCAAAGAGCCCAACATGGGGCTCTATTCCAGGATCCTGGGATCATGACCTGAGCTGATGGCAGATGCTTAATCAACTGAGCCATCCAGGTGCCCCAGACTTCAAGTTATATTACAAAGCTGTAGTAATCAAAGTAGTTGGTACTGGCACAAAAATAGACACATAGATTCGTAGAACAGAAAAGAAAACCCAGAAATGAACCCATGGGTACATGGTCAATTAATCTCCATAAAAGCAGGAAAGAAAATGCAATGGGAAAAAGACAGTTTCTTCAACAAATGATGTTGAGAAAACTGGACAGCAACATACAAAATAATGAAACCATACCACTTTCTTCTACCAGACACAAAATAAACTCAAAATGGATTGAGGACTTAGTGTGAGACCTGAAGCATTTTTAAAATCAGAAATGAAATATAATAGATTTTAAAAATCTAGAAGAGGACACAGTCAGTAATTTCTCTGACATTGGCCAAAGCAACTTGTTTCTTGTTTCTCTCCTGAGACAAGGGAAACAAAAGCAAAGTAAACTACTGGGACTACATGAAAGTAAAAGTCTGTACAGCGAAGGAAACAATCAACCAAACTAAAAGACAAACTACTGAATGGGAGAAGATATTTGCAAATGACATATCTGATAAAGGGTTAGTATCCAAAATACATAAAGAACTTATACAACTCAACACCAAAAAAACCCCAACACAATTAAAAATGGGCAGTAGACATGACTAGACATTTCTCCAAAGAAGACATCCAGATGGTCCACAGGCACATGAAAAGATGCTTAACATCCCGCATCATCAGTGAAATGCAAATCAAAACTACAATGAGAGATCACCTCCCACCTGTCAGAATGGCTAAAATAAAAAACACAAGAAGCAACAAGTGTTGGTAAGAATGTGGAGAAAATGGATTCCTTGTGCACTGCGGGTGAGAATGCAAACTGTTGCAGCCACTGTGGAAAAGAGTATGGAGGTTCCACAAAAAAATTAATAATAGAATTACCATATGATCCAGCATTTGTCCTATTGGATATTTTCCCAGAGAATCCCAAAACCCTAATTCAAATGGATATATGCCTCCCTATGTTTATTGCAGCATTATTTACAGCATTTGCAGCATTATTTGCAATAGCTTAGCTATGGAAGCAGCCCAAGTGTCCATTGATAAATGAATGGATAAAGAAGAAGTTGTACACACACACACACACACACACACACACACTGAAATATTATGCAGCCATAGAAAAGAATGAAATCTTGCCATTTGCAATGACATGGGTGGGGCTAGATAGTATAATGCTAAGTGAAATAAGTCAGTCAGAGAAAGATAAACTAGATGACTAGTTTGGCTAGATGACTCCACTCATATGTGGAATTTATGAATTTATGAAACAAAATAAATGAACCAAAGGAAAAAAGAGACAAACTAAGAAACAGACTTTTTAAAAAAATTTTTTATTTTTTCAGTGTAACAGTATTCATTATTTTTTCACCACACCCAGTGCTCCATGCAATCCATGCCTTCTCCAATACCCACCACCTGGATCCCCCAACCTCCCATCCCCCGCCCCTTCAAAAGAAAAAAAGACTCTTAACTGTAGAGAACAAACTGATGGTTAAGGAGGGGAGATGATTGGGGGATGCATGAAATGGGTGAAGGGGATTAAAAATACACTTATTTTGGGCACTGAGTAATATATAAAATTGCTGAAATACTATATTGTACACCTAGCACTAATATAACACTGTATGTTAACTATACTGGAATTGAAGTTAATTGCCACATAGAAACAAAACAAATGATAAACAAGGTATTCTTCACAGACTTGGAGGACACAGGAAGTAGGAAAAGTGTTTTTGTTGTTATCACATGGGAGCACCACTGTAGCTCATCTCTGGCATCTGCATTTTGTGGCACTTCTGAAGCACTCGAACTTCTGCAAGTAATTTTTGGTGACTATTGTCCTGTTATTTTAACATTCAGCTGTTATAATTTAGCAAAGTCATCTAAGAATTCATTAGGTGATGTTTGTGCAAGTGATGAAAAACACACCAGAAAGATCAATAACTTTGGAATAGAAGTTAGAAGTGATAAAATACTATGAGGAGGCCTCACAACTGCCATGATGTGCTATTAATGTAAGAACAAGCCCTCTGCAAAATATTAGAGCTAATGCTAAGAAAATAAAAAGCTGC
The DNA here is from genome assembly GCF_022355385.1 of Mustela nigripes. Classification (NCBI taxonomy): domain Eukaryota; kingdom Metazoa; phylum Chordata; class Mammalia; order Carnivora; family Mustelidae; genus Mustela; species Mustela nigripes. Next base: position 93,666,658 of record NC_081558.1, read on the forward strand.
ATTAGAACACATTATTCTACAATGTTTGTAGATTTATGTGCCCCTAGAATGCATTCCCCATTTAACTTTTACTTCTAAGACAAATTAGTCTTGAATTATGAGAGGTTTTCAAGAGCTCATCTGTAGCATAAACCTGACAGCCTATGTTTGTTTACTGTCCTTTCCTTTTTCTATTATGTGGCTTCATCTCTTATTCCAGTGCCCAGCAGGGTGCTTGAAATACTATAGGGGTTGGTCAAGGTTTGTGGAACAAATAGGAAATAACTAACATGGAAGGAACATTTTTTTATATGCATTTATATATATTAACTCTGTTAGTACTTGTATAACTCTAAGCAGTAAGCATTATCACCATCCATAGTTTTATATATGAAAAAATCAGGCTCAGAGACATTAAATAACATGGCCAAGATTGTACAACTAGTGACCAGTAGAGCCAGCTCTAAACTGATGTGTGACTAAATTATTGCTTCTCAAACAAACTGGAGGGGGAAATTACTCTAATTAAAACCATAACTGACACCTACAGCAGAAGTGATCTCTGGATACTTTCAAGCAACTTTTTGTGAGGGGAAGGAAAGCTACTTGGTGTTTTCTCTTTTCTGATCAGCTAATGAACAAAGGTAGACCTGAGGTAGACCTGAGCTAGACCTGGTAGGGCTGGAGGGAAGTGTACCAGTACTTCTTAAAGTGTGGTCCCCAGACTAGCAGCATCAGTACCTTTTGAAAACTTGATATTAAAAAAAAAAAACAAAAACTTTTTAGATCCTATCCCATACCTACTAAACCAGCAATTCTAAGATAAGGTCAGAAATCTGTGTTTTATAAGCTCTGATTCTGATACATGGTCAAGTTTGAGAGCTACTGGCCCACCCAGGAGAAAGAAAAGTATCGTGTTTGAACATGGAATTCTTAGTGGCAAGTGGGGAGGAAGGCAGTTGTGGAGAGCCATCCAGCAGATGCAAGGAGTCACGTAGATGGATGTGCCCGTAGATTGAGGAAATGAGGATGATTGGTTGAGGAGAATGTGGGCGCGCTCCTGATTGGCCCGTGAACAGCACTAGAAGCCAAGAGATAAACGCATGATCACCGCTAGAGAACAATAGAGTCCTGCATGGTTACATAAGGGTCCACAAGGACACTGCATGCACGGCGTTATGATTGGCCAAATAGGGGGGCAAGTACGGGTGAACTTCGTGGATAAATACTGCTGTAAGTGCTTGGTGCAGCGCGGCCGCCATTAGCATTAGTACATTAGCATTAGTAATAAAAGAAGTTTGCCACTCACCTCGTCTGCGGGTCATTCTTGCGGGCCGAGAGCGACAGGCAGTGAGGAATGAAACATGGTAAAGGTGAAAGTGGAGAGAGAGGGATTTGAATGTGGAGAGATTCAGGTCTCTATATGGCCTGAGGTGGCCAGGATGGGTGCCAGAAAGAAATAAGGCTGTCTGATATTTAATTTCTAGTTCATCTGTATAAATCACCTTAGTTTGCCCAAACACCCAGTAATGTCTGTTTCACAGACCAAGACTTATGGGACAATTATTTGGTAAACATCAGCGAAAGAGGTGACCTTCTATTAACTTCAGAGAAATGATCCACTGATGGAGCTAATTCAGCAAAAACAGAATCATAGATCAGGTAAAAGCTATGAGAAAGAAGGTTGTATGGAACACCATGAAAATCTTAGGGAGGACACTCCTATTTGGCTTCTAAGGGTTGATCCCAGCTAGCATAGATTGAAGAATGACCGAATGAGGTTCTGACCGTTGTATTTCTGGGGCTGGGACATGTTCTGGTGCTGAAGTCAGCACTCCTAACTCTTAGGACTGGCCAGTGATTAACCAATTAGTACTGAAGTATGGAGTGTTAACATTTATATAATTGATGAGCATACTTGGTCTGATTATCTAAAATTGCAAAACCCCCCACTAAAACTAAGTGGCTTAAATTAAAGACAACATTTATTTTGCTTATGAACCTGCATCTGAGATAGGATTTGGCAGGAACAGCCCTTTTCTTCTCTACTTGGTTGGGGCATCTTGAAAAGATGATTTCAGAGCATCTGAAGGCTCACTCACTCCTGTGTCTGGCTGCTGATGCTGGCTGTTGGCTAGGATTTTAGCTGGGTCTGTTTGCCACAACACTACACATGGCCTCTCTAAGTAACATGAGCATCTTACAACATGGTGGCTGGATTCCAAGAGTGAGAATTCTGGATAGAGAGAGCCATAAAGACACCATATTGTCTACTACGACCTCATCTTGGAAGTCATATTATGTCACTTTCTGCTGGATATTCTATTGTTCAGATGATCATAATGGCTTGTCTAATTCCAAGGAGAAATTATTTCTTGATAGGGGAGTGGCATAGGTCAAGAAGAGTATGTGGAACCAATAATATTTAGGAGGTCATGGGGTGGATGGGTGGAAATACCACCCTTTCATCTCAAAGGGGCGGCATTCAAGGAGGCTTAGGCTCTCTGTGGGTTGCAGATAAGTGGGGGTGGGGGAAGATGGTGGCTCCAACTTTCTCAGTCTATGAGAAACCTAAAAGAAATCTAAGAAGTTCAGGCTGGCTGAATGGCCACATTGGGGTCAGTCTGTACTCCCACAGGCTGTCATGGATTAAAAGGTGTGAGCATGCATTATAGATGAGATGTGGGTGACACATGAGAGACTCTTGGTAGGAGGTTGCTTTATTTCCTGGACTCTAGGATGTATAGGGTGATGGCCCTTAGCACACAGAAGCTAGAAATGGATAACCATATTCTAGGGGGCTCAGCCAATAACAGTGACAAAGTGGAAGAGACAAGGTTTCTTCTGCTCCCAAAAGCTTTTATTGGAGCGCACACACACACACACTTTTTTTTTTTTTTTTGGCAGATGAGCTAAGCTTATTTCTTGGCTGAAGAGTTTTTAAGCAGAGTCTATGTGTGAGGTCTAGGAGATCAGGAGGGAAGGGAGGACCTTAGAACATGAGCTAGAACCCCTGGAATCCATGGAGACTGTGGGAAAGGCTTTGGGTTTCCAAAGCCAATGACTCTGCAAAGTAAAGCTCATGTTAATTTTGCCCAAATTTCAAGGGATAGGACGGCCCCAGCTGATTCCAAGAGAAAGTGTTCAAAATCTTGAACATGGTAGGTTAGAGAACTTTTTAAAACTCTGGTGGGGGGTTTGCTTTGAAATAGCTACAACTATTGTTTCCTCAGATTAAACTAACACTGATTAAATGTCTATTCATGCTGGGTATATGAGAGGTTTTTTATGTTGTTTCATTGGACATTAGTAATAACCATATGAAGAAATTACTGCAAACATCTTATTTTTAAAGATGAGGCAGTGCAGGCTCGAAAAAGGCATGGAAGATATTAGAGAAACCCTCTCAGGAGATATAAAAGCCCTTTCTGAAGAAATAAAAGAACTAAAATCTAAGCAAGTTGAAATAAAAAAAGCTATTAATGAGGTGCAATCAAAAATGGAGGCTCTCACTGCTAGGATAAATGAGGCAGAAGAAAGAATTAGTGATATAGAAGACCAAATGACAGAGAATAAAGAAGCTGAGCAAAAGAGGGACAAACAGCTACTGGACCACGAGGAGAGAATTCGAGAGATAAGTGACACCATAAGATGAAACAACATTAGAATAATTGGGATTCCAGAAGAAGAAGAAAGAGAGAGGGGAGCAGAAGGTATATTGGAGAGAATTATTGGAGAGAATTTCCCTAATATGGCAAAGGGAACAAGCATCAAAATCCAGGAGGCACAGAGAATCCCCCTCAAAATCAATAAGAATAGGCCCACACCCCGTCTCCTAATAGTAAAATTTACAAGTCTTAGTGACAAAGAGAAAATCCTGAAAGCAGCCTGGGAAAAGAAGTCTGTAACATAGTGGTAAAAATATTAGATTGGCAGCAGACTTATCCACAGAGACATGGCAGGCCAGAAAGAACTGGCATGATATATTCAGAGCACTAAACGAGAAAAACATGCAGCTAAGAATACTATATCCAGCTAGGCTATCATTGAAAATAGAAGGAGAGATTAAAAGCTTCCAGGACAAACAAAAACTGAAAGAATTTGCAAACACCAAACCAGCTCTAAAGGAAATATTGAAAGGAGTCCTCTAAGCAAAGAGAGAGCCTAAAAGTAGTAGATCAGAAAGGAACAGAGACAATATACAGTAACAGTCACCTTACAGGCAATACAATGGCACTAAATTCATATCTCTCAATAGTTACCCTGAATGTTAAGGGCTAAATGCCCCAAGCAAAAGACACAGGGTATCAGAATGGATAAAAAAACAAAAACCATCTATATGTTGCCTACAAGAAACTCAGATAATGAAAATCTGAAGACACCTCCAGATTTAAAGTGAGGGGGTGGAAAATAATTTACCATGCTAATGGACATCAGAAGAAAGCAGGGGTGGCAATCCTTATATCAGATAAATTAGATTTTAAGCCAAAGACTATAATGAGAGATGAGGAAGGATACTATATCATACTCAAAGCATCTTTCCAACAAGAAGATCTAACAATTTTAAATATCTATGCCCCTAATATGGGAGCAGCCAACTATATAAACCAATTAATAGCAAAATTAAAGAAACACATCAACAATAATACTATAATAGTAGGGGACTTTAACACTCCCCTCACTGAAATGGACAGATGATCCAAGCAAAAGATCAACAAGGAAATAAAAGCCTTAAATGACACACTGGACCAGATGGACATCACAGATATATTCAGAACATTTCATCCCAAAGAAACAGAATACACATTCTTCTCTGGTCCTCATGGAACATTCTCTAGAATAGATCACCTCCTGGGTCATAAATCAGGTCTAAACCGATATCAAAAGATTGGGATCATTCCCTGCATATTTTCAGACCACAATGCTCTGAAGCTAGAACTCAATCATAAGAGGAAATTTGGAAAGAACCCAAATACATGGAGACTAAACAGCATCCTTTTAAAGAATGAATGGGTCAACCAGGAAATTAAAGAAGAATTGAAAAAAATTCATGGAAACAAATGATAATGAAAACACAATTGTTCAAAATCTGTGGGACACAGCAAAGGCAGCCCTGAGAGAAAAATATATAGCAGTACAAGCCTTTCTCAAGAAACAATAAAGGTCTCAAGTACACAACCTAACCCTACACCTAAAGGAGCTAGAGAAAGTACAAAAAAGAAACCCTAAACCCAGCAGGAGAAGAGAAATAATAAAGATCAGAGCAGAAATCAATGAAATAGAAACCAAAAAAATAATAGAACAAATCAACGAAACTAGGAGCTGGTTCTTTGAAAGAATTAATAAGATTGATGAACCCCTGGCCAGACTTATCAAAAAGAAAAGAGAAAGGACCCAAATAAACAAAATCATGAATGAAAGAGGAGAGATCACAACTAACACCAAAGAAATACAATTATAAGAACGTACTATGAGCAACTCTACGCAAACAAATTTGACAATATGCAAGAAATGGATGCATTTCTAGAGACATATAAACTACCACAACTGAACCATGAAGAAATAGAAAACCCGAACAGACCCATAACCAGTAAGGAGATTGAAACAGTCATTAAAAATCTCCAAACAAACAAAAGCCCAGGGCCAGACGGCTTCCCAGGGTAATCCTACCAAACGTTTAAAGAAGAACTAATTCCTATTCTCCTGAAACTGTTCCAAAAAATAGAAATGGAAGGAAAACTTCCAAACTCATTTTATGAGGCCAGCATCACCTTGATCCCAAAACCAGACAAGGATTCCATCAAAAAGGAGAACTACAGGGATGCCTGGGTGGCTCAGTTGGTTAAGCAGCTGCCTTCGGCTCAGGACATGATCCCAGCGTCCTGGGATCGAGTCCCACATCGGGCTCCTTGCCCTCCTCAGGGAGCCTGCTTCTCCCTCTGACTCTGCCTTCCACTCTGCCTATGCTCGCTCTCGCTCACTTTCTCTCTGACAAATAGATAAATAAAATCTTAAAAAAAAAAAAAAAGGAGAACTACAGACCAATATCCTTGATGAACATAGATGCGAAAATTCTCACCAAAATACTAGCCAATAGGATTCAACAGTACATTAAAAGGATTATTCAACATGACAAAGTGGGATTTATTCCAGGGCTGCAAGTTTGGTTGAACATCCGCAAATCAATCAGTGTGATACAATACGTTAATAAAAGAAAGAATAAGAATGATATGATACTCTCAATAGATGCTGAAAAAGCATTTGGCAAAGTACAGCATCCCTTCCTGATCAAAACTCTTCAAAGTGAAGGGATAGAGGGCACATACCTCAATATCATCAAAGCCATCTATGAAAAACCCACCGCAAATATCATTCTCAATGGAGAAAAACTGAAAGCTTTTCCGCTAAGGTCAGGAACACGGCAGGGATGTCCATTATCACCACTGCTATTCAACACAGTACTAGAAGTTCTAGCCTCAGCAATCAGACAACAAAAGGAAATTAAAGGCATCCAAATCGGCAAAGAAGAAGTCAAACTATCACTCTTTGCAGATGATATGATACTATATGTGGAAAACCCAAAAGGCTCCACTCCAAAACTGCTAGAACTTGTACGGGAATTCAGTAAAATGTCAGGATATAAAATCAATGCACAGAAATCAGTTGTATTTCTCTACACCAACAACAAGACAGAAGAAAGAGAAATTAAGGAGTCAATCCCATTTACAATTGCATCCCAAACCATAAGATACCTAGGAATAAACCTAACCAAAGAGGCACAGAATCTATACTCAGAAAACTATAAAGTACTCATGAAAGAAATTGAGGAAGACACAAAGAAATGGAAAAATGTTCCATGCTCCTGGATTGGAAGAATAAATATTGTGAAAATGTCTATGCTACCTAAAGCAATCTACACATTTAATGCAATTCCTATCAAAGTACCATCCATTTATTTCAAAGAAATGGAACAAATAATTCTAAAATTTATATGGAACCAGAAAAGACCTCGAATAGCCAAAGGGATATTGAAAAAGAAAGCCAAAGTTAGTGGCATCACAATTCCCGACTTCAAGCTCTATTACAAAGCTGTCATCATCAAGACAGCATGGTACTGGCACAAAAACAGACACATAGATCAATGGAACAGAATAGAGAGCCCAGAAATAGACCCTCAACTCTATGGTCAACTAATCTTTGACAAAGCAGGAAAGAATGTCCAATGGAAGAAAGACAGCCTCTTCAATAAATGGTGTTGGGAAAATTGGACAGCCACATGCAAAAAAATGAATTGGACCATTTCCTTACACGACACATGAAAATAGATTCAAAAATGGATGAAGGACCTCAATGTGAGAAAGGAATCCATCAAAATCCTTGAGGAGAACACAGGCATCAACCTCTTCGACCTCAGCTGCAGCAACATCTTCCTAGGAACATTGCCAAAGGCAAGGGAAGCAAGGGCAAAAATGAACTATTGGGATTTCATCAAATCAAAAGCTTTTGCACAGCAAAGGAAACAGTTAACAAAACCAAAAGACAACTGACAGAATGGGAGAAGATATTTGCAAACGACATATCAGATAAAGGGCTAGTGTCCAAAATCTATAAAGAACTTAGCAAACTCAACACCCAAAGAACAAATAATCCAATCAAGAAATGGGCAGAGGACATGAACAGACATTTCTGCAAAGAAGACATCCAGATGGCCAAGAGACACATGAAAAAGTGCTCCATATCACTCGGCATCAGAGAAATACAAATCAAAATCACAATGAGCTATCACCTCACACCAGTTAGAATGGCTAAAATTAACAGGTCAGGAAAAGACAGATGCTGGCGAGGATGTGGAGAAAGGGGAACACTCCTACACTGTTCGTGGGAATGCAAGCTGGTGCAACCACTCTGGAAAACAGCTTGGCGGTTCCTCAAAATGTTAAAAATAGAACTACCCTACTAACCAGCAATTGCACTACTGGGTATTTATCCTAAAGATACAAATGTAGTGATCCAAAGGGGCACGTGCACCCGAATGTTTATAGCAGCAATGTCTACAATAGCTAAACTATGGAAAGAACCTAGATGTCCATCAACAGATGAATGGATCAAGAAGATGTGGTGTATATATACGATGGAATACTATGCAGTCATAAAAAGAAATGAAATCTTGTCATTTGCGACAACATGGATGGAACTAGAGGGTATCATGCTTAGCGAAATAAGTTAATCGGAAAAAGACAACTGTCATATGATCTCCCTGATATGAGGAAGTGGAGATGCAACATGGGGGGTTAAGGGGGTAGGAGAAGAATAAATGAAACAAGATGGAATTGGGAGGGAGACAAACCATAAGTGACTCTTAATCTCACAAAACAAACTGAGGCTTTCTGGGGGG